>NC_052058.2:27365427-27435427 GCF_903992535.2 Arvicola amphibius | reverse complement strand
CTCTTGTAGACCAGGCTGGTCTCGAACTCACAGAGATCCTCCTGCCTCTGCCTCCCGAGTGCTGGGATTAAAGGCGTGAGCCACCGCTGCCCGGCTCTAAGTGTGATTTTTAAATGTCTAGTTCTTCCATTTTGGAATAGGAATATATAGAACTTGTTTTTTTTTATTTTATGGGAATGCACGTTTAAGAGATTTTGTATTTTTAAAGAGAATTTTGACTTTTAAAGTGTTGAACAATTTAAAGACTGTAAGACTTTAAAAGCTGTATCGTGTTTTATTTTGTGATATTAACATGGGCTCTTGGGCATAAGGAAATGAAAGCTATGGTTTAAAGTGTTGTGTTTGTTTGTCAAGCTGATAAGTGGGTGGAGTTCTCTCGTTAGCTTTAACTGTCTACTCGAGGCACCCTGGAATCACCTGAAAAAAAGGTCTCCATTGGGTAATTTTCTTTATCAGGTTGACCTATGGGCTCGTCTGTGAGGGATTATCTTGATTGATAATTAATACAGGAGGGCCCAGCCCACTGTGACGATAATCTTTCTGGAGATGTGGGTCTAGTCTGTATAAGGAAGCTAGTGGAATAGTCTGAATAAGCCAGAGAATAAGCCAACAAAGAACATTCCTGCGAGGTTCCTGCCTTGAGTTTCTTCCTTGGTGTTCCTCAGTGATGGATTATGACCTGGAAGTAGAACATGAAATAAACCCTTTCATTTTCAGGTTGCTTTTGGCCAGAATGTTTTATCAAAGCAATATAAAATGACCCAGAACAGATGTTAACCAATTCAATGATTCCATCAAGCAAAGGTGCCATTTCTTTCCCAAATGTTCTACAAATTAAATGCCGTTTCTAACGAAATTTTCCGTAGCTATAGATGGGTTTATTGCAGTATTTATGTGGAAAGACCCCAGAATAGCCAAAACAATCTCAAAGAGGAAAAGTGAAGTGGGAGTAGCTCTTCCACTCAGTGTTAAGGTTTTCTGTGCAGTTGCACCACGAGAATGTGGTGGAGCTTACAGAGGAGCAGATCACAGACCGGGCCGTGAGAATAGCAGCCTCAGAAACAGACATGAAGAAATGCATCCCAGGGTTGTTTGCTAAAGTTTCAAAAAAAAAAAAAAAAAGGTTCAGCGTGGGCAGATTTTAATAATGGGAAAACTGGACAACCCAAGGCAAGAAGTGACCTCATTCTACAAAGCTCAAAGTGGTACAGAGATTAAAACATAAAAGATAAGACTGTAAAACTTCCAAGGGGAATACCCAGAACACAGCTGGGCAGCATTCTTAAACCCGATGCCAGAGCATGAGACAAGGGCTGAGACGTCTCCTCGAGCAGATTGTCACCTGGAAGCCCTGACCCTTACTAGATGATATTGGAGCTGGAGCCCTTGGGGAGGAAGTGAGGTTCAGATAATGCCATGAAGTGAGGCCTTCATGATGGAGTTAGTATCCAAGAAGAAGAGCTGCAGAGAGTCTCTCTCTCTCTCTCTCTCTCTCTCTCTCTCTCTCTCTCTCTCTCTCTCTCTCTCTCTCCTTTCTCCACCTACTTCCACCCCAGGGGGTCTGCAACCCAAGGAGGAAGCTCTCACCACACACTGACTAGGCTGACACCTTGACCTTGGCCATTCCTATAGCCTCGAAGACTTCGAGAAATAAATACCTGTTGCCTAAGATACTGCATCTATGGTATTTTATTATGGTTGAGCTGAGATAATCCATAAAAGGCTAAATGATAAATGGGACCACATTAAAATTAAATATGTGTGCTCTGTGAAAGACCTTGCTCAAAGGGGAAAAAGGCAAGCTGCCAATGGAGAGAAAATGTTTTCAAAGCATATATCCAACAAGACTGTGGTGGAGAATATATAATGAGCCCTAAAATCCCAACATTAAAAGACCCAAGCTATCCACACAGAACACAGTCACGAAGACATTTCACTGAAATGCATGGCTGTTTGACTCAGGAGGATGTATAGGTGGCATATAAACATGGGAGAAAGGTTCAGAATTACTGACCATTCAGAAATGAAAATGTGTGTGTTTCTATCATAATATTTGAGAAGCCAGTAACTCCACCTAATACCGTGAGGTTGCAGACAAAAACATCTTTTGCTGGTTGGAATGTAGAGCAGTCCTGGGAATTGTACCAGGGCCTTGACTGTGTGTGCACTAGACAGGTACTCTGTCAGTGAACTGCAGTTGTATCCCTAATGCTTGTGCTGGCTAGCACTGGATTCAGGGTAAGCAGTGGAAGCTCAGATCTCCACAGAGCCTAGGAATACTTGTCAGAGGGCGTCTGTCCATTACAGGCCCAGTTTGCAAGCCACTCAGATGCATTTTAGTGAATGAGTGGAGAAACAAGCCATAGTCCAGCTACACCATGGGATGCTACTCAGCCCTGAAAAAGAAATTAGCGATGCATCTAGCATTTGTTGAAAGATCTTGAGAGAGTTATGCAGGTTGAGAAAAGATAATTGCCAAAAAATTGGTTTTATTTATATAGCATTCTAAAAGTGGAGCAGTTATAGAAATGACTTGATTGGCGCCTGCAAGATGACTTGGTAGGTAAGGTAAGGTAAGGTAAGGTAAGGTAAGGTAAGGACAAATGCCTCCCAAGCACAGTGACCTGAGTTTGAGCCCTGGAGTTTATGGAGGACCAACTTACCAAAGTCGTCTTTTGATCTCCACAGGTGAGCTTGTCATATACTGTCCCCCAAACACGGCCCTTACAGTATTAAGAAAATTTTAAAAGAGCTGACTGATTTGTGGTTTCCAGGCATTCGAAACCAGGCAGGGAGTGAGGAACATGGGTGTGGTCCACACGGAAGTGCAGCTCCAGGGTTTCTGTCCTCTTTTCTTGACTATAATTGTGGATTCACAAATGCAACACACAATAACATTGCCTGGAACTGGCCCCCAGACACACAACGAGAGCTCCAGCAACACCTGGGACGTCTGTGGAGACTTGTGGATGCTATCGCTGCCCGTGTCAGATAGCTGGCTTCTCTGTGACTATGTGACAGTGTGTAGCACATCGTCCCCCTCTCACTCAGTGCTCCCTCGGAGGGGAAACACACTTACCACTTCTTTAAAAAAATGTGAGTGAGTCTACAATGATCTCAAAATTGAAGAAGGGAGTTTAAAAAAAATAATAGGAAGATTCCAGCATCCGTCCAGCCATCTGGACTCACTATACTCTAGACCAGGCATCAGATATCTCAGTGAAAGACTCCACCTCAGAACTGGAGGCGTGTTAGGACGTCACAACTGGTTCTTGCATGGCCCACATGCTGTGATTTTGTCTAAGTGTCTAAGTTGAACTAAGTCACCTAGTTCTCACCATAGCCAAGTAAGGTGTGCAACTATAATTCCGAGAGGGAATATGTCATTCCAGGGTCACTCCTGTTAAGGAAAGGGGAATCTGCTGTACAGTGTAACCTGAGTCCTTGTGCTGCCTTCTGCTGCTGTCCAAAGATAACTGCTCTTTCAGGTTCGGTGTTTTAAATATAAAACGTGAGAGTGTTTCTCGTGTGCTGCTGCATCTCTGAATTGACCAAGGACTCACTAAAGGAAAGGGTATCTCATTCTTTTCCCAAGTTGTCCCTCTTACCCAGAGGCCAGAGTCTCTAGGAAACCTGACCCCTGCCCCAGGCCTGCAGGAACTTCCCCCTTTAGCTCTCCCCTGATACCGTCCTGCTCTTTGTGGGGGCCATGCATCTTGTACGTGGTTTTCACTAAAGCATCCTCAAGGTCTGGAACTGTGTTTTGTAGATGGTAGGTAGTAAGGATCAATTCCTATACACACATGGACCAGTGCATCACATCCCGTGATGCCGAGCAAGGCCTTCAGGATTTATGTCTTGCTGTGGCCAAAGATTTCCATTGGGACTTTGTTCTGAGTTCTATGTGTCTTTGGTGCTGAAATGGCCATGACTGGAGGGACATAGGATGATTTCCATTAGAGACTTTGTTTGCGCAGCCTGACTTCTCCCAGGCTTTGGGCTGGTGCCAATGTATATGGTTTATACTCCCCACACAGAGACAGGTTAACTACCCTGCTGCAGCCGGCCCTGGCCGCGCAAGTCGCATCGCCCCAGCGCGGTTGTAGAATAACAGAGAAGTAATAAAACAGAAGGTTTTTGTTATCATATCCCTGGGAGACTAGTCTTTTGAAAAAGTATTTTATTTTTTACTGCATTTCACTTATTTGTGTGTTTGTGCGTGTGTGTGCACATGTGTGTGCGTGTGTGTGAGCACGTATGTGTATGTGCACGTGTGTAGGCACATGGGCCATAGAGAATGTGATGCAGTCAGAGGACAAACTGCATGAGTCCCAGTCAGTTTTTTCCTTTCCCCATGTGTGTCTGGGCGATTGAACTCAGGTCATCAGCCTTGACAACAGGAACCGTTACCCACTGTCTTAGGGTTCCTACTGCTGTGAAGAGACACCACGACCCTGACGACTCTTACAAGGAAACCATTTAATTCAGGCTCGCTTACATTTCTGAGGTTCAGTCCATTATCATCATGATAGAACAGGGCAGCATGGAGGCAGGCATGGTACTGGAGAGTTCTACACTATGCACAGGCAAGAGGAAGTGAACTGTGAACCTGGGTGTGGCTTGAGCATATATGAGACTTCAAAACCTCTCTCCACAGTGACAGACTTCCTCCAACAAGGCCACACCCAGTCCAACAAAGCCATGCCTCCTAATAGTACCACTCTGTTTTGGGATTTTTTTTTTTAAACCCATTCTCACTGATCCATCTCACAGGCTCAGGATCATGGTCGGGAGACATTTTCAAAGACTGTAAGAGCCTGCATCCCAGATGGAGGTGTGTGCTCTGATGGAAGCAAGTCCCTGTTTGTTGTTCTGTTAATAACAGTAATGCTGGAGGCCAGTGCTGGCAGGGCTTAGGATGTGCCAAGGATTTCATAAGGTCTCTGTAACCAGGTAAGCTTCTGTAAGGTAAGCTTTCTTTCCCCATGTCTGGATGAGGAAATATAGTGCACTTCCCAAGGGGAGCTTATTCTAATCTCTAATTTTTTGAAGTCTGAGCTCTGAAGAGCTGAGAGGTTCTCGCCTATGCTGCCGGACTAGGCAGGCAGGATGGTCCCACTAGGCAGGGAGGTTGTGGTCTTTGGTTAGCCTCCATGGGAAGAACTCAGAACTGCCTCTGGCTGGAGCTCTGTCAGCACCTGAAGCCCCAAGATGGGCCTTGAACCAAGGAGTTGTGCTCAGCTGCCTGTCTTTCCTCCATTTGGGCAACTGATGGCTGCCCCCTCCTGCCCCAGTCCTGCAGATTTGTTTTATGTTTTCCTCAAAGGATCCAGGATGATCATGACACTGGCATATAAATCTCTGTCAAGCAGTTGAGCCAGAGGGAGGACAGGTTAGAAATGAATGCACCCAACACACATAGGAAAGAAGCCCAGTGCTCCACCCTACTCCTCCCTCTCCAGATATCTCAGGCCGAGGAGCTTCTTCTCAGCCACCACTCCTTAGCCTGGGACTCAAAGATCAGTTGCTGTTGAGAAAGCAAAAAAAAAAAAAAAAAAAAAAAAAAAAAAAAAAAAAAAAATAACCCCAAAATAAACAAACTACTCCAGTAAGGGCTTGCTGCCTGTTCCTTATCAGAATCCTCTGGTATTAACTTCATTTTCCAGATGTTTATGGAATTGGTGTCCTGGCAAGGTGGGTCTCAGGCAACCTGTGAGGTCGGCACACTTTTCAGCTCTCCAGCTCCCACCTACCACAGCCAAACAGCTCTCTCCTGTCCCTTCCCTAAACACGTAAAGAAGAAACAATAGAAATAACTCACTTGAACTGGTTTGTGTACAGCTATGGTCCTGAATTATGAATAGGTAGGTACAGTCTCTTTGAAGCAGTTGATTGTTCAGGAGTTTGAGACTTAAAAAGATTAGTAACCTTCTGCTTGAATGTCCTGACCCTGCCAAGGTCATGTTTCCCTTCAAGTTGGAGTTCAAGATCACGGTTAGGGAGTTCCATGTAAACCACCCAGTTTAAAATGGTAGGACTACCCCCAAGAGCCCTCATCCCAGTCTATATGGTCCTACTGGCTCTTGTCACTTTCGAATGCCTCACACAACTGAGTTATTATCATGCTTCTATCTCTATAATATAAGCTTATGGAACAGGGCCCTGTTCACTTCCTTTACTGGCACACCCTAAACACCACAGCCATATTTGAAAGCACATACCAGCCTGATGCATGAGAAATGGATGGATGCAGATTTACTGGGTGGACTCTCATTGCTAATGAAGGTAGGTAAGACTGTGGATTTCAAACAGCCTCCACTCCCACCAAAGTCTAATTACCAAAGAAGGGTCAGAATTGGCAGATTTGGGAGGGACATTTGTGAAAGGCATGAGCCTCTCTGTGGTGAGAACATCTAGGTGGCAAAGATTATGGGATGGCATTCCATGAACGAGCAGTCATTGGGTCTCTAGGCCCTTGGAGACCCCACTGGCATGACTTTGCCTCTGGGCTACTTGGATTATTGCACTAGATGGGATTGGCCTGTTGGAAAGAGATGGTAGCCCTCAGTGCCTCTTCCACCAAGGTAGGATAAACCTGGCTGAGTGATGGGCCCCCAGAGTCTTTTCCTGGGATATCTGACTTTGGAGTGCTGTATTAAGCTGTACTCTCTTGGCTTCAGGTAGCAGTACCTTCAAGTCAGACCAGTTAAAGGAAAATTTAAAGACGATTTTCCTTGTAAGTATTAAGTGCAAAGGTAAGTTTAGGTGTGCATAGATGCAGGCCCTTGAGTCTCAGAGTGTCAGCCTCTTCCCATCTGCCTGCTTTGGTCCTGGTGTTTCTATTCCTGGCCTTCATCTGGTTCCTCTCAGCTCTATGACTGTAACAAGTCTAGACTATGAGAGGACATCCCTACCAGTCTGACAGAAGTCAATGACCACAGATCCAGAGAACTGGATTGCCTTAGAGCATCCCCAAGCCAAACCTATAGCCAGTATTGTTGTACATTGTACCATGGTGATATTTTGTAATCTAACAGATAAAGCTGCTTTAGGATCAGAGTGCAGAGCTAAGATACACTAGATAGCCATAGAGGCCAGGCCAGGGTGCACACCTTTAATCTCAGCCCTCAGGAAACAGAGGCAGATGGATTTCTGTTGGTTCAAGGCTACCCTAGGTTACATGAAACTGATCCAGTCTAAAAGAGAAGCAGAGCTCACACAAAGGTGATACCAGCACTTGGGATCACCTCTCTTTAATCTCAGCACTAGGGAGGTAGAGACAGGAGTGATGGCTGGAAGGAGAGAGGAATGTAAGGCAGGAGGAAACAGGAGCTCAGGGAAGTCAGTCTGAAACAGTCTGAGGAAGCAGTCTCAGGACAGGATCGCCCCTTTGATCTGAGCATTGGTACCTCTACCAACTCTCTAGTGGCCGGCCATTTTGTTTCTCTGATCTTCAGCATTAACCCCTATATCTGACTCTGGGTTTTTATTATTAGTACCAATTAGAATTTTGTGCTGCACTGTACCCCCAGATCCTGGCCATTGACTGACAGAAAATTAGGAAGTAGGAGAAATGAACCATCTAGTGAAAATTAGGATGTTATATTGAAGGAAGGGAGGATAATAGAGATCAAATAGCAAATAACTTTAAGAATGGTTTAAAATGAGAACAAAACAAACAAGCCAGACCAGAGATGGCAAGATAACCATACCACAAAGGCTAAGTTCAGTTGTTGCTAGTAGTTCTCTGGAACACTGTGTGGAGAAGCAGCCTCCAACTGAGCCAAGGAAAGAAATAGTGTCATAATGGGCTAGAAATGTCTGCCATGTGCTAGAAAACAGTAGACTGCCAGGTATTTGTTTTCCATTATTTTTGGACTGGCCAATGGAGCTGTGACAAGTGAAGACACACAGAGCCACCACAGTGCTGGGCCAAGGCCATCTTTGAGGCGTGCAGTGAGTTCCTTTACCAACATCCTTGTTGCTTTATTGTCCTATACTTGGATAGGTCAAAGAATAGCCTGTAGGACCAACGCCACTTCACATTATGAAGCAATGATGCAGAGATAGATGGCACTTGTCCATGCTCATTGGTGCCATTGCCAAGACTTTTGGCGATGTTGCCTTGACTGAGATTTGCCAACTGGCATTCATTTGGTCAGTCAACACTTCAAAGTTTTTGTCATTGTTGGCTCTTCTGTTTGTTTTGTTTTGTTGCACATTGATGATCAGGGCTCTATTTGTGGCAGGCCCTCTCTGGATGCCATGAGACTGGTAGTGAACTGAAGTGGTCTGGTCCAGCATTGTGGAATTCACAGCTCACTAACAGTTGCCCGGTTGGCCTGTAGTTTATGGTGTCTGCTTTTAAAACTCTATTGTTGTCATTTTCAGAGGAAGAAAGTTCAGGGTTATCCCGTCTCAGTCCAATGAAAATATCCACAGATCATCTTCCTGGAAGCAACAACACCCCCAAACTAGAGACAGACTTCAGGAGGTAGAGGCAAACGTGTCCCCTTCTGTGACCTCCAAAGGATCTGCAGCAAAGAAACACGTGGAAGGTGAATGCTGGTTCTGGCAAATCAAGACTTTACTGCACTTAAGTGCCAGTGACCCTTGTACTCAAGTGCTGTTATTAACCATGTCAATACCTTTCTAACAGTGAAACCAAGGACGGGTGAAGTTAGGCCACTTTCCAAATTTCACAGAGCAGCACATGGCAACAGCGAGATCCACAGTGATGTTGTCTCATGCTTGAAACTAGTTTTGAGTTTGTGAGAAGCACTTGCATGCGGAGTGGTTTGATTGTGCGTAGACCTCAATGGGCTCTGCCGCAGGTGGAGACCTAAGTGTGTCATTATTAGTGATGTTTGTGCTTTGCTACCACCACCACCAAAGTTATCTCAAATGACATCGAAAGAAGACATTATGCACATTGGTGTCTTCAGAGGCAGTACATTACATTTGCAAATAATTCTGCCAGGAGCCAAGGCCTTTATAGTATAAGATACAATATCAGTGAATTATAAGGAGGTAAGGGTCTAATTGTGTGTGTGTGTGTGTACACGCATGCACACACGTGTATATGAATATAGTAAATAAGGCCCAAGCCCTGGTTCTGTTTTATGTTCCTCAACTTTGCCATTTTGGATATAATATCCACAGGTAGTAATCATCTTTGCATTTTCAGAGTTTTAGGGATAGACCTAAATTTTATGTAACTTTCTTCTTTTTATTAAGAGTGACTCTGGATGTATTTAAGTCAGGTGGAATTTTATACCTTTAGAGCAACTTTTCTAAAAGAGTTCTCAGACCATAAAATCTCACTTCATGAGTTTCTGCTCTTCGCTTGAATGTGTGTGTGTGTGTGTGTGTGTGTGTGTGTGTGTATGTGTGTGTGTGTAGTCTGTACACAAGAGCATCACTGTATTTATGAGACATTTTGGACAGTCCTCTGTTCCCTAAGGTTCAGCAGACTGTTGGAAATCTTCCCTTCACCAATTCCTCATGTAGGTGTACTTCAGCCAAGTGGATCATTGTGGGTCCATGGTATTAGGGGTGTGGTTGTTTCTCAACTGAATTTTATGTCTCTTCCCAGGGCTTTCCATCCAAGTACAACATCCACACTTGTAGTGGAGCAGTGGGTTCACCTGGAGGTGGCCCAGCTCTTAGCAGTGGCTAACATTGGCCTGAGAACTAACCCAGTCTGCTTCCCAGGATTTTGGAAATTTGGAGATGTATTAAAATTTTGTAAGTGTTGTCTTTCAGAACTGAAAGATTGTCTCAGAAGCCCCAAAGGGAAGAGATTATATGGATTAATCTCTCAACAGGAATGTTTGGCAAAGAAGATTTTGTAATGTGCTTTGAAATGCTTCTCTTGCAGAGGGTCAGGTTTTTTATTCAGAACCTCAGTGCCGTGAGCAGAAAAGCCACCTGAGGTGCAGTGTCTGAGGAAGTGACCTACAATGTCCCTAAGCCATCAACTCCCACCTGATCTTGCAGGGGAGGAGCAATGGCTAGCAAGGGATCTGAGAATAACTTTTGGTTGAGAACTTGTTCCTGTCCATATGGCACAGAGTAGAATAGAGACGGCCAGATTCTATTCCATCAGACATGAATCAAAGTCCAATTGGATTAAACAAATCAAAGTTGCACAGCTAAAAAGGATTAAAGTAACTGAAAAGTTTACAGCTGTACTTGCTCCAGAGGAGCTTAGGGCTGTGTGCTCAAAGGATGCCACCATACAGTTATACCTCTGACCCCCAAACAGATCTGAGCCTCATTTGAGCAACTCAGTAATTCCAACAGAAAGTGAGAGTCTTCCTTCCCAAGGGACCCAGCAAACTATTCGAGGCTTATTCTCGACCTATGATGTGAGCTATGGAGTCAGCTTTACTCAATCCACATGGCCTATGAGAGGGAAACACTGCTTTTAAAATGGAAAGGTTGAAATTTTGGTTGGGATGGGGAAGGAGAAGGATTGGTAGGTGACATTTAAGTTGGGGCTTCACCTCAGGCACATTGATTATCACTATCTTGGAAAAGCAAGGCTTTGGAAATATTTTGGTTCCCTTCTGTTTTATTTTGAGATTTAACACATTGGTTCAATAGTTCTATTAAATGCTCATCATGCTAAACCCATCATGATGGAAGGAAAACACAGCCAATGGAGGACCCAACCTGGCAACCTGGTTATGGTTATGTGAGATGCCAAAGGGAAGGTCACTGTGCATTAAGAACAGATATGACAAGAGGGCGCCATCTTCCCTCAGAGAGAGGGAAAATTTATTTGAGGCCTGGACACTGAACGGGAAATAGCCAGGTTCCATGGGGCCTAGACATAGGTTCCATGAGCAGAAAAGCTACCTGAGGTGCAGTGTCTGAGGAAGTTGCCTACCAATGGATCTAGTCACTAAGCGATCAACTCCCACCTGATCTAGCAGGGGAGGAGCAATGGCTAGCGAGGGATCTGAGAAGAAAGTGGAAATGAAACCATGCTTTAGAGGGACAGAATATATAAGAAGAGCCTAGAAGTTTGGAAATCAAAGAAACTTGGTTATAATCTGAGATGAAGACGTCTCTCTTCTTCCACGGGGTGAAGAATCAGTGTAGATGAAGAGAGCGGGAGGAGAAGGCCAAGGCAGCTGGGATAGTTTCTTTCCAGCAGGCTGCTGCATTGCACTGTGCGCTGAGACTCATGCTGGTGTTCTGGAATAACATGGCCAGGCCCTGGTCTCAAATTAGGTGCCTGCAGATTAAATGCCTCGAAAATATAATGTGGTAACAAAGAAAAATATTTCATTTTATTTTATTGTATGAAAACTTCCTAATAGGAGAATGGATAATCCCCATAGTACATAGGGCTGCGAAGATATCTATCTACATAGATAGACTCGTAGAACACAAGGCAACTTGGGCACGGAAGGAAGCAGGGAAGAAAGCCACTGTCCCAGGTGATGGGACTCAGAGTGTGCATTTAAAATCCTTTCATTTTTTATCTTCTTTTTTTTTCCATGGAGGAGCAGTGATAAGAGGAAGGAAACTGTTTTTATTCAATCATGAGGGAGGAACCTTCAAGGAGACAAGCCTCCAGGAACGTGTCAGGTCCTCTGGCCTGCGCCGAGCGCCTGTGATTTACAGATGGTAGGAAGGGTGTGCTGAAACGCTGATGGAAACCAGGCTAGCTCGGCCGGGAAGGTTTGGGTCTTGAGTCATCCTAAGGTGGGGAGAGGCCATGGTGTGTGAGGCCGTGAGTCACTTCCTTCTGAGATGGCTCTCGATCGTACTGGACTGCAGTGTCGTACACATGATGTGCTCGGGGAAAACTGGACCAGTGATGAAGAAAGGGAACCAAGTGCCACCTTTCCTAGTTTGGAGACCTGAAGTGGGCTGAGAGGAACATAGAGTCAGCGGGCAAACACAAACAATTCACAAATTAACTGTAGCACTTTGAATAGTCCTGCTGCGAGAAAGAATTATTTAACCAGATTTATACAAACTTACTCTCAGGGAGCAAAAGACAAGGTTCTTTCATCTATGCACAAAGTTTCAGAAAGCCTCCAAACAATATAGCAAGATGAAAGGAATTTCAAAATGAATATCAATACGATGTTATAGCTGGGATAGATGTTTACATCATGAAATAATTCTTCATCACTATACTGGTTTGCCCCTGGCAGGAGAATAAAGTGTGTGCTAATGGCTCAATGGACTTCAAGGCTTGACTTGGTGACAGCACAAAAGATAAAACTGAAGAATTAGGAGACCCGTAAAGAATGCAGGTGGAAGCGATCAGAGTGTGCGTCCGTCAGTGGATGAGCCTTACTTACGAGTCAGGTTCATATGCATTTCAGAAACACTCATCTCTGGGGGCGCTGGTGGTCTTCACAGTTGTTGATTAAAAACTCCAAAGTGTCCTTAGTTCAGCGGTTCTCAATCTCCCTAATGTTGTGACCTTTTAATACAGTTCCCCGTGTTGCAGTGACCCCAACCATAATCAAATTATTTCATTCCCACTTCATAACTGTGATTTTGCTACTGTTATGTATCATAATGTAAATATTTGATATATGACTTCTAAAGGGGTCATGACCCATAGGTTGAGAACCATTGCCTTAGCTGAAGGGAAAAATGAATCCTCCCCCACCCCTGCTCTGTCCCTGTGAGGATCCTTAAGGATCGAAGCCACCAATCAGCAGTTACTCTTCAGGCTAGGAAGCTACAAGGGTGGGGCTGCTGGATAGTTAGTTAGTTGAGCTAACCAGGGCAGCATTGGCAAAAGAAAGGTCATTGGAGGTTGTATCTTTTTTCTCTGTATCCCAGGGGAGTATAAGGCCAGAGGAACACATATGAAGGCAGGAAAGGGGTGTGCTTGGTAGTTGAGGTGGTTTTAGTTTACTACCTTGAAAGAGTCACACACACGATACTGGAGACTTTTTTTTAAGTGGAAATAATTGATTGTGGATGTTGGCTCACTCTAACTTTGCACTGTTTGAGGTCATTAGCCAATGCAATATAAGAGTGTGACTGATTGCAACATCGTTATATATAATAATAATAAAAGAGGTGTTGCTGATACCATAAGAACTATTTTTATCTCCTTCTTCCTTATTTTTCATCTCTATCAGTGTGGTTTATGTAAACCTGACACATTTCCGTATGTGAAACAGATGCAGGGTGAGCACACAGTTACATCTCTTCAGACCACATTTTTAAAATCATAGGCATGATTTATGAAAATGGTTCTTTGAGTATCAGTTTTTCCTTTTCTCTCAAACTGTACAGTAATTATAAATTCAACATTCATTCTTTTCCCTCCTTTGGTGCTTAAGAGAGCTTGAAAGTCAGTTGAAGTTGCTTTGCCCAATCTGCTTTTATTAGGTGTTGTAAGAAAAAAACCTGCATGAGGCTTTGGCGCTGATGACAAGCATTTAGAAAATGACCTCGCTGTTCAGAGGGAGGGATGGGAAGGGGCATCTCTGCTGTGAAGTTCTCCTTGTAGTGGGGTCTCCTCTTTCCCAGGTCCTGGGTCATCTCTTCTTCACCCAGCACAGCAGTTCACAAGGGGAGCTTCTATTAGGGGTTATGGAGTAGCCTTTTTTGAAGAACCTTCACACTATTCTCCATATTGACTATACTAATTTATATTCCCACCAACAGTGTGTAGATTTCTGTTCTTCCGCATTCTTGCTAGTATGGATTTATTTAGCAATTCTAGCTGGCCTGAAGTTTAGTCCCATTACAGTTCTGACTTGCCTGCATCAGTTGCTAAGTGTATTGAACATTTTCATATATTTGTTCATCATCATATTTCCTGTTTGAAGAATGTCTGCTCAGATCACTTGCCATTTTTATTGGGTTAGTTGCATGTTTTAATTTTTGAGTTACTGGTATGTTCTGGATCTTAACTCTTTTTCACTGTCTTGGTTAAATTTACTTTATTATTTATTTTTGTAGTTATTGTGCACAGGACCACTTTCATGATATATTGCTTTATTTAAAAATTATTTATTGATTCTGTATTCTGCACGCCACTGAATACATTATCAGTTTTAATAGTCTTGGTGAGACTTTTAAGTAATTTTTCATCTCCTTGTGTTTCTTTTATTTCTTTCCTTGGTGTTTTGTTTGAAACTTTCAGTATTATACTGAAGAAGAGTAGTGAGAAAAGACACATTTGTCTTATTCTTGATATCAGAGGACAAGTTTCTACCTTTCCCCATGTAGTATAACATCGACCACTGGTTTGTCATATACAGACTTGACTTGTTAATATATGATTCTTTGACATCCGGTTTGTTCAAAGCTTTTGTTAGGAGTGAATGTTGCATTTTATAAAATATCTTTTCATTGTCTATTGGGATGAGCACAGGATTTTATCCTTCAGTCTGTCTCTGTAATGTGTTACATTTATTGATTTATGTATGTTGGCCCACCCTTGCATCCCTGGAAAGAAGTCAGTGTCGTGTGGCTCATAGTCCATTCATTGTAATGTTGAATGTAAACTTTTATTTTGTTGAGGAATTTTATTTCTATGCTCATTGGCGTTACTGGTCTGGGATTATTTTTTGTATTCCTGTCAGATTTTAGTAACAGAGCACTTCTGGCCTTGGAAAACGATTTGAAAAATGGCCGCCCTTTCAGTTCTGGGCATAGCATGAGAAGAATTGGTGGTAGCTCTTAGAAAGCTTGGTAAGATTTAGCCATGAGTCCATCTGGTTCTGGAATTTCCTGTTCTGTAAGCCTCTTTTAGTGTGTGTGTGTGTGTGTGTGTGTGTGTGTGTGTGTGTGTGTGTGCGCGCGCGCACGTGCATGCACATGTGATGCATGTACATTCATGTGTATATTGTGTGTGTCCAAGTGTGTGCATGTGTGCGTGTGCATGCAGGCATGCACGCTCATGCCATGGGTGTTCCTGTGAATGTTGGAGGACACCTTGGGGGAGTCAGTTCTGTCCTTCCACTGTGTGGGTCCAGAGAATTGACTCCAGTTGTCAAACTGAACAGCAGACGCTTTTACCCATGGATGCACCTCACCAGGCCCCTGTTGTAAACTATTATGAAGCTATCAGTTCCTGGCTTATGATTCTTCTCCTTCCTGCTCACTTCCAGCCTTGGACAAATGCTGTGTAGATCTTAAATCTTGAGTGCCTCTGGAATCAGTGTACTCCTTCCCATTTCTGCCACTACAGAAGTCTAGAACAAACCATTACCCCACAGACAGACAGACAACCTCAGTGAATGTCACCCTCTCTTTTTAACCCTCCTTAAACATCTCTGATGCTGAGAGTATGATCTGAAAGTGAGAGCTGGGGATGTGGGGACCAGCCTGATCCTGGCCAGAACTGTGGTTCTAGGAGTGGACTATTTGCCAGGAATCCTGTAGGGCATGAATGAATAAATCATGCCTACCTACCTGGGCTCTCTTTCCTCTCTGGATTTCATGTCCTTCTGGTACTTTCCACTCACTAAATCCTGCTCAAGGGTATATAGCAAGAAAGTCCAACAAATGAACACTGTACAGCTCAGCCTCCTGTGATACAGAGAATTCTGGGAAAGTACAGAGAGAGGACTGGAGTCTTACCCAGAACATGTTCTATACACAGCTCAGCCTCAAATCTCCAGCCCTCTCTGTCCTGCCTGTGTGTAGGGATTGAACTTCGGGCCTTATGCATGCTAAGCAAGCACTCTGCCACTGAACTATATCTCCATCCCACAGTGTTTGCTTTTGATGCCCATTCTCCTCTCTCAGAGAGTGATAGATAAGTCAATGTGTTTGAGTTCAAGAAAAAGCTGTGGCTTTATTACTTCTCCCAGCTCCAGGAAGACGCTGATCCTTAAGGAGATGCTGCCAAAAGTTGCTTTTATGAGAAGATTTTCTGAGATTAGCACGTTGTTCAAATGGATGCTGTTAAGCTAATGTTATTTAAAGAGCTTGTAGGTGGTCTCTGCAGCCTTGTTTGTGTAACTAGTTTCGATTAGCTTCCCCCACATCTTCTCTACACCACTTTTGAACACTGTGTATCACACCTGTCCCATGAGAGCTTGGCTTGTGGCTGGGCTGCACACAAAGCTGAATTGGTTCACTCCTCTCCAGATGTGGCTGGAAGTAGTTTATTCTAGCTACCTTCTTACCCTGCACAACAAGGTGGGTTTTGCAAGCCCGCTTCCTAAGTGCTGCCTGTATGTGGCATACAAAGATGAACTCTTGAAAGTCTGTTTAGAAGGAAATAGTGGTCTGTAATTTTGTCATGTTTATGCTATGGCTTTGCTCGCAAGAGACTGGAGGTTAGCCTTTCTCTTTCTTATGCTCCCTTCTTCCTCTCTTCTTCCATCTTCCTTCTCCTTTGCCTGCCTTTACCTTCTCCCCACTTTATAGGATATTTTTACTCTTTATCAAAAAGAGAATGTGTGTGTGTGTAAGTGTAAATAAAACTCAACTCTAAAGAAAGATGTAATAAAATTTGCAAGAAAATGGATAAACTTAGAATATGTGATATTAAGTGAAGTCCAACAAACTCAGAGATAAATCATATGTTCTCTCTCATATGAGGGTTTCTGCCAATAATGCATTTATACATTTAAATAAATGTAAATGTGGGTACAACATGAAAAGAATAGCTAAATATAAGTAAGGAGAGTCTGAATACAGGAAGTAGACATGAGTTTATATATATATATATATATATGTGTGTGTGTGTGTATCTATATGTACATAAGTTAAATGTTTCTCTAGTTTTATTCTGTCTGTCATGATTTTTTTTGTGGAGGATATGCATACATTTAATGAGAAGCTTTGAAGTTTCCATTTCAAATGCCAATTTCAGCTGGTGTGCAAGTTGTATATAGCCTTTGGATCTGGTTAATTTTGCTTGTGATGTCTTAATCTATTTGCAAGGACTTTTAAAATAATAAGGTAAAAAAAATAAATTCTGACTTTGTAGAAAGACATTTTAAAAATGTCTTTTTGAGGCCCCTTTGATGCATTCTCCTCTCTTTACCCCCCCTACCCCACCCTGTGCTATGCGATGTTGCCGAGCCCCTGGAGGGATTTAAGCATGTAGGTGTGTTTACTCCTTTTCCGTGCCCTGCTGCCGGATCTGTACAGGGACTGCTCACAGTCACCAGGAAACACAGCCAAATGTTAAGTTCACTTCACAGGCAGGAAGACTGAAGCTCAGCGCCATTAGAGTCACATCTGCTGAGTGGTCTCACATACTTTCCTCGGGCTGTAGCTCAGGACCCTGTTCCCCAGAGTCCTCGAGACCTGTCTTCTTCCATTTCTTCCCTGCTGTTCCCTGAAACTGGCCTGCTTGGACAGGAATCTTTGTTTGCAGCCGTGGTATGCAGCCCCTCTCTGCTGCCTCTGCATGCCTTCCCAGTTAATGGAAGGGTTGGCATCCCTACACCTTAGTCATGCTCAATTCATTTCAGTGGACCAGGTCAGCCAAGCCAACATTTACTCAGGCCCAAAGCCATTGGGCAGAGGCTTTCACAGCATCAACAGCAGCAGCCAATGAGGAGGCTTGTTTAGTTCAACTTCATTACCTTTTGGGATCTCTGCCCAGGACCTCTGGGATGAGTCCATGATATTCCTTTGCAAGGTATATTGACCACTTCTTGGCCAGCTTAAGAGTCCCATGGATTCCAATGAAGCCAGTTGTGTCCTGTCATCTGACATGAAAGGCTGGAAGCCACCCTTGGGCTTTTCTCAGAATTTGGACCTGTTGCTGGGTAGCACAGAGTGAAGGGAGAAATCCCTCATTGGACAGCCAGTTCCCCATGGATGCTCAGTGGGGAAGCTGTAAAGTTTATGCTGGAGGATGCGAAGGAGATCTGTTTAGGTGTCACCTTCCTTTCGTGCCTTTAAAATTTGTCGTAGAACTCTCGTCCCTTTGGAAGTGTTGGCTGGGTTAGAGGTAGAGTCATTATAAAACATACTATGTAATCCATACATGCCATCTAGAGTTGCCTGAGAAATGAACACACGGGTCATCCCAGTTCCAGTGTACTCTCAGGCCAACTAAGATTGAATTTCTTTGCTCTTTCCATATACTAATAAATTTGCTCTTAAAAATGTTTGGGAGGGGACTATTCAGTGAGTAATGGCACTTGCTGAACAAACACGCAGGCCTGAATTCTAATCTCAAGCCATACAAAAACTGGATTTGGCCGTGTCCCTGCCTATGACTAACACTGGGGGAGGTGGGCAGATAAAGGAGGATTGCTAGGAACTGCTGGTTGCCAGGCTGTCTCCAGATCTGTGTCAAGGCAATGCAGTATAGAGTGATGGAGCAGGTCTATCTCAAGGCAATGCAGTACAGAGTGATGGAGGAGGTCTATCTCAAGGCAATGCAGTACAGGGTGATGGAGGAGGTCTATCTCAAGGCAATGCAGTACAGAGTGATGGAGGAGGTCTATCTCAAGGCAATGCAGTACACGGTGATGGAGGAGGTCTATCTCAAGGCACTGCAGTATAGGGTGATGGAGGAGGTCTATCTCAAGGCAATGCAGTACAGGGTGATGGAGGAGGTCTATCTCAAGCAATGCAGTACAGAGTGATGGAGGAGGTCTATCTCAAGGCAATGCAGTACAGAGTGATGGAGGAGGTCTATCTCAAGGCAATGCAGTATAGGGTGATGGAGGAGGTCTATCTCAAGGCATACAGTACAGAGTGATGGAGGAGGTCTATCTCAAGGCACTGCAGTATAGGGTGATGGAGGAGGTCTGTCTCAAGGCAATGCAGTAGAGTGATGGAACAGGACACACCAGATTCTATTCTGGTCTCCATATGCATATATCACACATACACACCATATATGCATGTGCATGCATGCACATGTGCACACACACACACACACACACACACATACACACACACTCACAATTTGAATTTCTCCTTCCCTAAATAGCGAAGAAATCTAACCAATGGATTTGAGGTTCCATTGCCATGAGGCTGACAAAATGCCACCATAGTTCAAGCAAAGCTTCAGAATCAGATCCAAATCAGAGTTTTGGATTCATGACTTGATAGAAATGAGACCTGCCCAAGCCCTTTGTTAATTTTTCAGTGGAGACTGATGAAGAGGTAGAGAGCTGCTGGAAGCTGAATGGTTGATTTGGAGCTCCTGCTCGCCCACTAATTAATGACTGGCTTGGACACTCTGTAGCATGAGAATAAAGTCACAGTAGACTACTGCAGAGTTGCAGGACTCAACATCGACGCCTGCCTTTGTATGCACTTGCAATGAATAATGTGAAAAGAAAATTATTGAAGCAATTTCATTTATAATTCCTCCAAATAGAACAAAATATCTAAGGATGAACTTAACAGAGGAGGCCAGATGTGCACGCTGGAATGTACAGTCCTGTTGAAAACACTGATGGTACAGCTGAATGGAAGCCTTCCAGGCTGGTGGGTTGGAAGACTTGCTGCTAAGATGGCCCATAATCCAACCTGATCTACAGACATAGCACCTGTAGATGCTATCAAAATCCCACATGGCAGTTTAAAAGACAGAAGTAAAATTCCCATCCTAAATTAACATGGACTATCACAATTCTCCAAACAGCAAGAGTAATACAAAAAAAAAGATAATGATACTGGATGTTCAGATGTCCTGACTGTCAACTTGCTGCAAAACCATATGCTGCTGCATAAAGACAGGTGGGAGACCAAGGGGACTGCCGAAGAGCGTGGACATAGCCCTGTCCACACGCTCCAGTTAGCTCAGCTGTAACTAAAAGATGTGCTCTTCCCATGGGGAATGTGTAGTTGTGAAACCTAGGTGTCCATAGGCAATAGAAAAAAGCTGGGACCATTTTGTCCATTATGTAAAAAGATGTATCAGAGACTAGGTGAAAGAGCTAACACTATCAAACTCTTCAAAGAACACAGAAGAGAAGCTATATGACATTATATTTGGTAATGAGTTCTTGGATATGAGACTCAAAACAAAAACAACAAAAGAAAAAAAAAGAAAAAAAATCAGGTTTCATTGAATCAAAAGCTTCTGAGTAACAAAGATCATTATCAGAAGAGAGAAAAGGCCGTCATAGAATGGGAGAGAAACTATCTGCAAATCACATGCATGATAATGGGGTTAGTTTGCAGAATATGCAAAGAAACCCCTGCAGCATAACAGTAAAATCAGAAACAAATCCCAAACTCCAGCACTCTGATTCAAAAAGTAGATTCACGATTTGTATAGAGATTGCTCCCAATACTTTCATGGCCAGGAAGATAACGTAACAATGCTCAATGCCACTAAAAAGACATCAATTTAAAAATGCATATATATGCACAAATAAATGCATGTATGTAAGTGATAGAATATTATTCAGCTTAAAAAAGAAAATAAAAATTTGATGTATGCTATAGTGTAAATGAACCTGAAGACATTATGCTAAGTGAAATAACTCTACACAAAAGTTCAAATACTATTTTACTACACTGACATGTACTCACAGAGACACACAGGTACAGATGTTAGTGGTTACCAGGGGCTTGGGAGTAAGTTTGGAAGGACAGAAACTTTCTAATAGTGAGTTGTAGTGATAAGCAGCAGGCAGTGTTCCCGCCGCCCTCTCCCGGCCACCTGGCTAGCTTATGCCCTGAAATAACAACACACAAATTGTATTCATTTAAACACTGCTTGGCCCATTAACTACAGCCTCTTACTGGCTAACTCTCACAATTTGATTAGCCCATATTTAGTAATGTGTGTAGCACCATGAGGGGTGGCTTACTGGGAAGATTCTAGCCTGCATCCATCTTGGGTTGGAGCTTCATTGCATCTGACTCACTTCCCTTCTTCCCAGCATCCTGTTCTGTCTACTCCACCCACCTATGTTTTGACCTATCAGGCCAAGCAGTTTCTTTATTAATTAACCAATGAAATCATCAGATAGATAGATTTCCCCTTTTTCTGTTTAAACAAAAAAAGAAAGGCTTTAACCTTAACATAGTAAAATTTCATATAACAAAACAGTTATCAAGTAAGAATTACAGTTATAATATTTATATCTATTTTATCTTTTATCATAACAAAGGAAAACAACTATAACTGTCTATTCTTCAACTCTATCAAAGACTCCAGAAGGATATAATATTACCTAAGTAAACAAGAAATAAGCAACTTACAAAACTCTAGAAATCACAGAGACATCTCGCTGCCTGGACAGTCACCCAAAGTTCCTCTGTACCATTAGGGCATCTATCTTCGGCTTTCAGGCCCATAGTATCCAGCAGACATTTCCATGAAGCAGGAAATTCCAAAGACAGTTCAGTCACTTTCTGCTGTGTCCTGCAGAATGTCTTGTAGACTCTTTCATGAGTCAGGAACCCTGAAGGATCATCTCACCTTTAGGCAAGTTTAGCAGTCCTCTCTCTGCGGATTCTCTGTGTCCAGTTTATGCAACAGTCCAGGCAAGAGCAGTTTCTTGCCCAAATGGCTATCAAACTCCATAAGGAGCCTCTTCGATGCCCATCTTCCTCTTGAAGTAGATTGGTGCTGCCAGGAGCAGACGTGTCTCATTGTCATGAAAAGCCCTAAGTTATTAAAACATTTAAAATGTGATATTCTGTAGTCTTTGAAAGATATGAAGAATGCCTATTTAACTTAAATATATCTCTCTATATCTAGAAAATCTAACTAACATGACTACAAGTTTTACTATTATCAATGATTATCCATTAGCAACCTATATTTCCTAATTACACATTACATTTTTAAATGAACTACACAATCACCTACATCAGTGAGTGGTCATTACATGTCAATACTGTACTTAATATCATTAAATTGCACACTAAAAATAGTTGAGATAAATGGTACTCTGTAGCACTCTCCAGCTTCTACCACAGAGTTCGCTTGTAGACTGGTAAGGAGGCCTAAGAAGGTTGGTCTAAACAAAGGTGGGGAAACCGCCCCTGTGGAGGAGGACCATGAAATAAATATTTGGGACTTTATGGGGTATACAGTATTCAGGCTTGCAATTTTAGTAGAAAAGCTCTCATGGGCTCCGAGTTGGTGACTGAGTGTGTCTGTGTTGCCTTGGTGCTTAGATGTCAGAAGAGGTAGCTGTCCTAGTGTGCTTTCTGATGCTGTTTTAAAACAACGACTAAAATCAACCCAGGGAGGAAAGGGTTTATTTCAGTATACAGGCCAGAGGTTACAGTTCATGATGGACGGAAGCCAAGTCAGGCACCTACAGGCCAGACCTGAAGGAGACCTTAGAAGGATGCCCCTATGGGCTTGCGTTCCTTGGATCACTTTCGTTATGCAGCACAGGTCTACCTGCCTAGAGATACTATTGACCACAGTTGGCTGGACACTCCAACATTAATTAGCCATCAATAAATTCATCACAGATTTGACCACCAGCCAATCTGATGGAGGGAGTTTCTCAGCTGAGGTTCCCTTTCCCCAGTTGTCTTTCAAGTTGTTGATTGCAGCTAACTGCGATGGTGGTGGGCAGGATTTGCTCCTTGGTAGTGGGTTCCTGATCATTCAACTACAGTATTCTGAACAGTTCCTGTCTCAGAAGAAGCCATATGTACATGTCAGACATTATGTTACTGTTTGACAGCATTGCTCTAGTAATCATAGAGAATGATGAAGAAAAGCACCTAGCATATGGTATTTACTGTCTAACTATAGCTGTTAAATCATGACATAACAGGGATTTATCTTACTGGATATAAATGGACACCCAGTTTGGTGATAGAGAAGTGAGACAGGGCATAGTGGCACTGAATGGAGCAGAATCTTCTTTGACTGGATAGGGTTGTGTAGACAGAATTGCTCATTCTTTCCCAGTTGCCCAGATGCCAATAACCACACAGAAACTATATTAATTAAAACACCACCCATCCTATTAGCTCAGGCTTCTTACTAACTAACTCTTACATCTTAAATTAACCCATTCCTATTATTTTGTATTTTACCACAAGGCTCGTGGTTCATGGGTAAGATTCTGGGGTGTCTGTCTCCTTTGGCAGTTACATGGCATCTCTCTGACTCTGCCTTCTTTTCTCCTCTATCTCTGCTTGGAATTTCCACCTTGCTCTATTCTGCCCTGTCAGAGGCTCCGCATGGTACTTGTTAGCTGTTTGGACAAGAAACTGCTCTTGTCTGGACTGCTTGACAGTATGCTGTGTGAACTGGACTGACATGTAGGACCCACAGAAAAATGATTGCTAAGTTGCCTAAAAAAGGTGAGACAGTCTTTCAGGGTTCCTGATTCATGAAAGAGTCTGCCAGACATTCTGCAGACACAGAAGAAAGTGACTGACAAACTGTCAATATAGGTAGAACTGTCTTTGAAATTTCCAGCTTCATTGAGAAGTCTGCCAGATACTACAAGCCTACAGGCTGAAGATGGATGTCACAAAAGAACTTTGGGTGTCTGTCCAGGCAGCAAGATGTCTCTGTCAATTCTAGAGTTTTGGAAGTTGCTTACAACGTACTTCCTGTTAACCTATTCTTCTGGAGTTTTTGATTGAGCTAAAAAATAGATAGTTATAATTACAGTTTTTTTAGTTATGATAAAAGATAAAGTATAAATATTGTAACTGTAATTCTTTCTTTTTTTTAGTTTTTTTTTCAAGACAGGGTTTCCCTGTAGTTTCTAGAGCCTGTCCTGGAACTAGCTCTTGTAGACCAGGCTGGCCTCAAACTCAGAGATCCGCCTGCCTCTGCCTCCTGAGTGCTGGGACTAAAGGTGTGCGCCACCACCACCCGGCTTGTAATTCTTTCTTGATACCTGTTTTTTATATGTAATTTTACTATGTTAAAGTTAAAACCTTCCTTTTTATTTGAACAGAAAAGGGGAAATGGTGTGGGAAGTATTTCTGTATATGTGTTGCTTTTATTGGTTAATAAATAAAGAAGCTTTTTGGGCCTATGACAGAGCAGAATAGAGCAAGGTGGGAATTCCAAGCAGAGACAGAGAAGGAAAGAAGGTAGAGTCAGGGAGACACCATGCCAAAGGAGACAGATGCTGGACAGAAACTTACTGGTAGGCTATGGCGATACACAGAGGAATAGAAATGGGTTAATTTAAGATGTAAGTGTTACTTAATAAGAAGCTTCAAACTGTTGGCCAAACAGTATTGCAGTATTGTTGGTGTGATTAGTTTGGGTCTGGGCAGTAGGAAATGAACAAGCAGCCTCTGCCTACAAGAGGGTTGGGTCCCAGTTTTGATGGATACTGCCCACGAACCTACGGCATCACCATGGACCTATGGGACTGATGCTCTACCTCCTTCGTAATACATGGGACCCACTGCTGGCTGCTGCTGGCTCCAAGAATCACCTTGCAGAGCCACATTCATGGATCCCTCAGCCAGCTCCTTCAACAAGCACGCTTTTGTCAGCATCTCCATGAGCTCTAGTGAAAACTCTCAGGAGAGGTTGATGATGTGTATTCAAAGATCTCCTCTCTAGGTGACCCGGCTGCTGCTGAGGTGTGAGGCCAGTGATGTGTACGATGAGGCTGTGGCATTTCCACTTGCTTTGATGAGGCTGGAGTTCTTGACTTGGAAAGGGGGCCACCGGTATTTTCCACTCTTCCGCCCTGACACTGCTGCCTCCAATGACTGTGTCATACGTGTGCATGTGTGTGTGTGTCGTGTGTGTGTTGAGCTGAGGGGGCTTATGCACATCTTTGTCATACTCAGCTTGTCAACAAAAGATAGCCAAGGAACTGATGCTCGCCAAGTGCTGGGAAGTGCTCGTGAAGAGAGTTTGGAGGAATGTAGGCAGGTCCAGGTGCAAGCAAGGGTCGCATGTTTCAATATGACAGCGGATGTGGGAGTCAGGCTGGCTGCCTGGTCAAAAATCTAGGGTTGGGGCACATCTAACTCTCTTTGTTCTATTTGTCTCTGAACTTGGTTTGGTGGCAGCATCTTCTCATTAGGAGAACATTAGTGTGGGCAATTCTCCATCTGGCCACAATTCTCAGTGTGTGTCAACACACATGAAGAGACACTTCTTCCATCGGCCAGAGCTCCATCAGTCCGTATACACATAGTTTCTGCATGAGCCCAACCTCCCCGGCAGCAGAAAGACCCCTCCTGGTTATCCCCAGCACAGATCCTTGGTTCCTTCCCAGAAAAGTCCTTGGGAGGCCGAGAAGCCTGGAAACATCTGTTCAGTTAGTGCCAGTCTGCTTTGGAAGGGATGAAGCAGCACCTCCTGGGCAGCGAAGGAACCTCTGGTTTCCTAGGTAAACTCTGAGAGCTCAGACATCCGATTGCTTCAGGATCCTGACAGCAGGAGCAGAAGCCTCGCCTGGCACGTGTGAGTGGAGCTGGGGTTGGAGGGAGCTCCTCAGCAAAGCGTTCATGAATGCCAGATCTCTCCTCAACATTTAAGACCTAAACAAATTGTGAGCAGCAGGGTCTATCTACTAGAGGTTCTGTCTTATCCTCAGTATGTCACTTGGAAAAGGAAACCACACTCTCTAAAGACCTTTCATGGCCAAGCCAAAGCAAAATGTGAAGAATCAGTGTTTGTGCACAGAAGGTGGAAGAATGTCTCTTCAGGAGTGCCCAATGTGCATGCACACACACACATCACCTAGCTAGTGATAAGGAGGAGGTGGACACTCATTTCCTCTTGCTCTGTGTCTTCCAGCGTTTATCTCTACTGGGCCTTCTGGATGCTTCTTTGTCTTGAGATTAAGTTATAATTCCTTTCCATGAACTAGGGCTTTTCTTATTTGGCAGAGTGATTGGTGATGGCTCTCTTTCAAAAGATGTAACAGAAGATTTAAAAATGGATACTGATCCATTCAGGCTGTCTGTACTTCCTTCTGTACAGTTGGGAAAATGGGAGCAGGTGGGGTGAAGAGAAGTTGGTTAGGGGAAAAACTGCATGCAAGCATGCACTCCAGCTAGTTGGAAGCAACCGCACTGTGTTTGGACCTTGCTGTCCCTAAGAGTTCACCCTCACTTGCGGGTTAGTGCTCCAGCTTTTTGATGGGCTCTCGACTTCACTTACCACCCACTGTAAAGAAGTAAATAATCATAATCGTGAAACTTTATCTAGCACGGGACAGTGTGACTCAAATGCGATGTGTGCTTGTCTAGCAGAACATCGTCCTCCGCTGACTTTGACGGATGAACACAGAGTCTTTGAAGCAAAGATGCAGACATGCTTGAGAGTCCCGGGGAGTTTGTTATCCTAAATGAAATCGTACAAACCCATCCTTTGTTCCCTGGATTAATATGCTGACTCTGGTGAGTGTCGTGAGGTTTTCATGTTAAAATGCTCTGTGTCCCCTCTTCTCTGCTGGTTTCCTTGGAGACAGACGGAAGTAGTTCATTTCAAGCCTGACTTCTGCAGGCATGGATGGGTGAACGTTGCACGCATAGGTGGCAGAGTGGCCTTGAGGGACAGACAGGAGGAAAAGGTCCCCTATGCACAAGAAACAGCTAAGTCAAGGTGCAGACTGGAGAGTGGGTAGGTGTTATGTAAGCAACATAACGTGGAGAGCTCCACGTGGATGGGCTGAAGGATGGCAGGAGGTATGGAATGGGGTACTAATTGCTGGAAGTGGATTTTTATCACCTTGGAAACAGGGAATCAGCGTCTCCTCAGCCTGAGTCAATCAGGTCTGATCTGTGTTCTGTGGTTGAAAACTGCAGGTATATAAGGTGGGATGGGGAAGCAAGGGGCTGGCAGAAGGCCATCCATGTGGGGATCTATATTATTTTTATATAGAGCAGTATTGGCATTATTGACAGCAGGAGTAAGCCTGCACCAACTGAGCTGGGGATTACTGAGGGAGTAAATGGCGGTGAAGGGAAATAAGTGGGTGGTGCCTTCACCTCAGCTGAAGTCTCTGTCCATACATGCTTTGAGCAGCCTCCATTGGCCTTCCCTATAACCTTCTCTATGGAACACAGGCAGCTGAGTTGTCTGGGGAATGAGGCAAGATCACACAACTCTGTGTTTACCCAGGTCTAGTCCAAGGTCTGCTGCCTCTAAGAAGGACAGAAATGAAAATTCTAGAGGTTAATCTCCCAAGTCCAGCAGGGAGGAGACTTGTGGACTGTTCTGCTTTACATTGGCATTTTGGGGATCCTCTCAAAGAGTAGACTACTTCAGGGCCTCTAGTGTAGGGGTAAGAGTAATTTTTTTAAAGTTACATTCATTTGTTTTACTTTATGTGTTTGTGCCCCTGCGCACATATACCATAGCACACACACAGAGGTCAGAGGGCAACTCTCCCGAAGTCATTCATTTCTTCCATCATCTAGGTCCCAAGAATTGGACTCAGGTCATCACACTTGGTGGCGCACACCTTTGCACGCTGAGCCATCTCTATAGGTGTTCTTGTTAATAGGAGTGATACCCTTGAAAACTGACTCCAAGGCAAAGCAAACCCTGTAACCCCCTAGAGACTCCATCTTCTCCTCTGGAGGGTGGGAGTAGTAAGGTCAACCTATAGAATTGCTGAGAAGATGGATACAATGGTGGCTCTAGTATCAGTTGACAGCAATCTGTCCTCAGATTCGATTCTGTACCAAGTATTTATTTTTCTTGATTATTTTACACAATAGCTCTCTGAAGTGGGCGTGGTGGTTTGAAATATAAAAAGGCCCCATAAGCTCCTATATTTGCATGCTTGGTCTCCACTTGAAGAACTGTTTGGAAGGATTAGGAAGTATGGCCTTGTTGGAGTAGGCGTGTCCTTGTTAGAGGAGGTATGTTGCTGGGAGCAGGCTTTGAGGTTTCAAAAGTCCACACCATGCCCAGTCTCTCTCTTTCTCTGTCTCTTCTCTGCCTGTCACTGTCTCCATCTCTGTCTCTGTCTCTGTCTCTCTCTCTGTGTCTCTGTCGCTCTCTCTCTGCCTGCTTGCTTGCCTACTAAGATGTAGCTCTTAGCCATTGCTGTAGCACCAGCCTGGAGGCTGCCATGCTCCCTGCCATGATGATAATGGACTTGCCATCTGAAACTGTAAGCCAGCCCCCAATTAAATGATTTTTTTATGAGCTGCCTTGGTCATGGTGTCATGGTGTCTCTTCACAGCAACAGAATGGCAACTAAGACAGTGTGGAACCTATTACATCATACAGATGAGAAAGCACCTCTTAGGAAAGTGAGATTACTTGCTGTGAGTTAGAAGATGCACATAGACCTTTTGGCCAAGCCTGACCTTGTCAGAGTCATCATTTTAACCCCTATGTGTTACCAAGTTTAGCACAGAACTCCAGAGAGAACAGTATTTTGTTATTGCATTCAGGTCAATTGAGCAATACCGTGTCTCCTGATTAGCAACGCAGAATTTTGTGGTGGATATCATCTATTAAAGTAAGGTAGCCATAGGGTAAACTCCATGAAGGAGTCATGACTGTAGAACGAAGCTGCTTCTTGAAGCCAACTGTACCAACTCTCTGTGAGTCCAGGGCCCTTGACTCCCCAGCAGCTCTCTGTGAGTCCAGGGCCCTTGACTCCCCAGCAGCTCTCTGTGAGTCCAGGGCCCTTGACTCCCCAGCAGCTTTCAAACTGTAGAGGAAACCTGCCCAAAGTTACTCCAAATAAGATAAAACCCAACAGACTTCTGTGGATCACATAATTAAGAAAACAGAACTATGCAGTTTTGGGTCCCCAGACACGGCTGATTCCAGGAGCTCTAAGGATGCTGTTACAGGTTCTTCAGATGTTGAGCTCTGCTTTTCTGAGCTGATTCCGTTCTCAGACAGGATGTCCATTCATGCCAGGCCTACAACTCTGTTTACATCTGTGAAAATGATGCCTCTTTTCAACAACTGTCACAAAGAGGCTTGGGGTTGAATCTCATTGGTTTTGACATCTAGCTCCTAAATCTTTGCTTGGAGTTGGCCCATGTTAAATGACATAAAACTTGATGAGAAAGGAAACTGTTTTTCCCCCAAACAAACAACTTAATCTTGGAGATTAGAGAAGGGTAGGTAAGAAGCAGTCAGAAAAGAAAGTTGTCCCCTCACATTGAACTCTGTAGAAAAGGAGAAAAGACAGGGGTAGAGTGTGGAAAATGAATAGAAAGGACTCCGTGGATCTAGATTCTATATTCAGAACCCCAAATGTGATCTTTTTGTGTAGTTCTGTATTCCACCTAGCCCAGATGCTGAGACAAGAGAATTTCAAACTCAAGGTTCACCTGGGCCACACAGTGAGACACTTTATCTAAATAAAAGTTAGAAGAGAACTGAAGGTATTTACCCGTTGGTGAATACCTCACATGACACGTGGCATAGTGCTTAACCTGACAACTTGCTCAATCTCATTTTTATGAATTTCCATGAAAGTGGCTTGCTTCTTGTTTATGTGGAGATTTTAATTAAAATTTAAAAAATATTATATCCCCTAAATGAGATAAATAATAGATGCAAGTACCTTGGGAAGTGAAATCCAAGCAGCGGCCAAAGAGCCTGCCTTGGCCGCAAGAACAGGCCTCAGGGTTTTAAGGGAAGCAGAGGAGCTGGGCAAAGGGGAGGACTCATGATAAACCTTAGGCAAAGTTGTAAGTACGTGTAGACCATTCTGGGCTGCAAATTATTGGGTCACCAGCTAAGTTAGATAGAGGTTCTAGCCCAGAACACGGCTTTGTGTACGGTTATACCCCTGGTTATAGGTTGGCTACAGAGGCTGCAGACATACACTCTGGGCTCCCTGATCCAGGTTGCTGCACCCCATGATGCTTTTTGGTCCTGGCAGACATCACACAAGTGGCCATCTGCTTAATGGCTGTTTGCATAGCTGGGCTGACCCTCCATGAGGACAGGGCTTTTGTCTGGCAACTCCCCCAGGTCCAGTGTTTGGCAAACAGTGCATGTTCAATCAATACTTGTTGACTCTGGCTGATTCTACAAAGTTTATAATGCTTTTCTAAACTCTCCACACAAAAAATACACAAATGCATTCTGTTGGAAAAATATTCCAGCATTACAGATAGGGAGGAGTGTCTTCTAAAGAGCCCTATCCCACAAGTTCCATTAGGGTAAGGACCACAGCCATGGTAGCTGTGTCACCTTTACCTCTTACCTACTTACAAATGTATCTATAAATGTACACGGTACCACTTTGAGACTTCAACTTTTGAAGCAATCATTAATCCATAAGATGTCTTCAAATAATACAGTGAAGTCCCTTGTATTCTTTCCCAGATGTTCCCTGCAGTCACATCTTACATAATTACACCACAACATCGAAACCACAGAAGTGCACTAGACGATGTGTATAGTTTTAGAATGTATTCTGCACGCGGATATGTATTGCTACCACCACAATCAAGATGCAGAATTATTCTGTCCACAAGTTCTTCTAATTATGCCACCACCCATCCGTCCATAATCTTCTCATGCCACGATCTCTCCACTTCTCTCTAGTCTTAGTCCACCATTGGTCTGCTCACCAGTTCTGGGCCTCTGTCTCCTCCTCAGTCATGTAGTTGTGACGTCAGATGGCCTCAAGACCTCAGTGTTGCCTTTTTCTTTCTTCCAGTGCAATTGCCCTTGAAAGTAAATCTTAGCCATTCTAGGGTGGGCAGAGACTTGACTCTAGAGGGGTTCCCAGGTATCCAGGAAGATGCCCCCAGCTAGGTCCTTGGGCAGCTCAGGAGAGGGTGCCAGAAATGTCCAGATCCTATTGCCATACTCATGAATACCTTGCATATCACCATAGAACCTTCACGTGGCATTGGATGGAGAAAAGGACAGAGCCCCACATAGGAGCACCGGACGGAGCTCCCAAGGTCCTGATGAGGAGCAAAAGGAGGGAGATCATGAGCAAGGAAGTCAGGACCATGAGGAGTGTGTTTACCCATTGAGACGGTGGGACAGATCTAACGGGAGACCACCAAGTCCAGTTGGAATGGGACTGATGGAACAGGGGACCAAACCGGACTCTCTGAATGTGGCTGACGGTGGAGGAGGACTGAGAAACCAAGGACAACGGTGATGAGCATGAACTCTACAGCATGGACGGGCTCACTGTGAGCCTTGTCAGTTTGGTTGCTCACCTTCCTGGACTTAGGGGGAGCTGGGAGGACCTTGGACTTAACATAGTGAAGGGAACCCTGATGGCTCTTTGTCTTGGAGAGGGGAGGAGTGGGGGTATGGGTGGAAGGGAGGGGAGGGAAGGGGGAGGAGGAGGAGAGAAGATGGAAATTTTTAATAAAAAAATGAGAAAAAAACCCGCGAATGATACAGTGTTACACACACACTGCTTGCACACATATCCCAGAGACTGCTCACCTTCAGGATACTCAGGTGTGCCATGTCTCCTTAACTCTCATGTAACACTCTATGGATTGGAAGAGTTAGCATATGTCCATGAGGCCCTTGTTGATAATAAGTTCTGTTCTCTCCATTCAAAGGCATGCTTACAGTCTCCAGCTCTGGGCCCAGAGAGCATCCCAAGATACCATCAGCCAGACCTGGAAAGCAGAAGAAAACTCATCAGGAGTGTCCCTAAGAGTCCCCAGCAAGAATATCAAACCATGAAGTGTGTCACACCAAGGACTTAAGGTTAGTTTGTATGCTTGGAGGTCACTTGTCACCTGGAAAGAGGAATGAAGCTCTAGGAAAAGGATAAAAATAAACAAACCCTTTACAGCCACTGACTTACTTCAGTAAGTAAGTCTTACTGACTTACATCGAGAACTGCAACTCAAAGGAAAAGGGCTGATTTTTTTTCTCACAGTCCATTAGGGTGTCAGGGGCCTGAAGCTTCCAAAGTCAGGAAGTAGAGGACTGTGATACATGCTGCTGCCTGGCTCCCCTTCTCCAATCTACAGTCCAGAATCTCAGGCAGGGAATGATGCCACCCATGGTGATCTTCCTACCTCACTGCAATCAGAGGTAAGCCCAGAGACCAATTTCCTAGGTGATTCTAGATTCTATCAAGCTGACTATCTTAGTTGACTACGGATGTCAATAAGGGCTTCCTCAATGCTCCAGAAAGATGTACCACACACACACATACACCATACACACACACACACACACACATACACCATACACACACACAGAGAGAGAGAGAGAGAGAGAGACAGAGAGACAGAGAGACAGAGAGACAGAGAGACAGAGAGAGAGAGAGAGGGGAGAGAAAGAGAGAGAGAGAGAGAGAGAGAGAGAGAGAGAGAGAGGACTCAATTCAATGCAGGAACCAGTGATACAATGCCAGCAGCAGCTCTTTTGCCTTCCAAGCACCAGCTCCTTCTCCTGAGTGACAGACAGAGGCATACTCAGGTATCCCACAAACTGCCCCTGAAGGGTATTGGCTGTAGGAGCACAGTGGGAGGAGCCAGGTAGAAGTGAATCTTCTACCCTAGAGCCTTCATTGTAGTACCATTGAACCAGCATAAATGTCAAAGTCTTTGCTACACCCAGAAAGAACCCTGTCATGATTTCTAGGCTAGAAAGCTCTAAGCTCCAGGACCCAGGCAAGCCTGATTTGCCTGAGTCCCAGCCCCCTCCCAGATTCCCCACTTGCCAGCCTCCCCCCACTGCACCCCCCCTGCCTCTCTCTCTTCTCCAGCCCTGTTTTAAGCCTTTTGTGCAGAGTCTTGGGCCTGTTTGTTATCCATGTCTGGAAGGCTTAGGGCTTTATTTAGAGTTTTCTTATTCTTTGGGAGAATAAAACTGGGCTCATTTTACTAGATGAAACCAGGAATCTAAACTGAAAGCAGAGGCCTTGCAAACAAAGCCCTTTTATGTGGTGACTCCGAATGAGTTTACTGTAACAGAAACAGAACAAGTAAATAAGTGAGGCTACGATCGTGAACTGCAAAGCTGCTGAAGTGTGAGGCGACTGTCTAGGGCTCTCCTGCCCCAGTCCTCCCTTTGCGGTTCCATCTCAGGACTCTCAGAGTGGGAAAGACCCCTGGAAGAGAAAAGGATCTCCAATGGCAGTGCCAATCCCTAATCTGCTCAGAAGACCTCCTGCAGGGCCCACCCGGATGGGTGCTCCTCCTCCCCCTTCCTGTGGTCCCTGAAGATGCTTATCTGAAGGAAGGGACTCTCAAAAACAGCCTGCTTTGATAGCGCGGTTCAGTGTGGAGGGCTGGTGAGCAGCTATACAGGGAAAAGATGAGAAAAAGCTTACCAGAGACTAGAGAGACAGCTCAGAAGACAAAGCACCAGCCGTGTAAGCATGGCAACCTGAGGTCAGATGCCTAGAATTCATACAAATGCTCCTGGACTTGGTGGCTCCTCAGTAATCCCAGCCTCAGGAGGTGGGAAGGGCATCCCCAGGATAAGCTGCCTAGCCAGAGTAGCCAAATTATTGAGCTACAAGTTCAGATGACTCACCCTGCCTCCATATATAATGTGGAGAGTGATCAATGACGCATGTCAACCTCTGGTTCCACATGTGTGAAAATACGCATGCAGGGACACTTGCACACACATGCGCACCCATGCTCATGTAAACACGAACGCATATATGTTCATACACTCTATATATGCATGTACTGTAAAGAGGGGACTGGGAATATAGTTCCATGTTAGATGCTTGTTTAGCATGGAGAATGAGGTGGAGGGGAGGGAGGGAGGGAGGGAGGGAGGGAGGGAGGGAGGGAGGGAGGGAATGGGGGAGCTGTCTGTGCCCATCAGCTGTCATTGTTGCTGGAGGGGGAAGTCCTTCCTTAAATCCACCAAAGGCTCAGGGTGTGCCCAGCAGGTGGAACTCATTATAGATGAGCATCTTTGCCAGTGGGGTTGGCAACCTGGCACTCAACCTCTCTTCCAGAGAAAACAGCTAAACATGGCGTGAAGTTTCATCTGGGTGGTTCTGAGATAGTCAGTTGCATTTGGAGCTGAGGGGTAAGGGTCAAGCCAGTACAAGTTCTGTGGGAAAAAGGGAAACAGGGGAGGGGCTAGTTAACCTCTCTGCTATGGTGTGCTAGTAAATATTTAACAACCAGCTCTCGGGACTGAGGGGAGACTGGTTCTGCTGCCCTGTGGCCTTCTCTGGTACAAATATGTCCAGCAAGAGCCAAGCAGAGGCTACCATGAGACGTCAGGCGGCTCACAAAAGCTAAGAACATTTAATAGTCGCCTCTCCCTAGTTGTTATCCCCCCATCCCCCCAGCACACCACTGCTTGTGTGGTTCAGGAAGTGGATCTTGGAGGGCTGGGAGTGAAGGGTATTGGAACCTTGTGGGAGAAAGTATCAGAACCATATTTCCAGGAATCGTGAGCACACTGTTTCCCAACACTTGGAATATGAGTCTGCCTGTCCTCATAGGAACATGGCAAGACTCATCTACACGGGCCAGTGGCAGACGCTAGCTAGCTAACTGATGCCTTCCATGTGGTCCATCACACAGTAGAGCTCATACGTGTTCTGATTGGTCCAGTGGTCTTTTGGATATGCTAACTAACTGTAAAAATACCCATGGTGCCTGAGAAATGGGGTGAATCCCATCCCCACCTCAGCTCTTGGAATTTGGATGTGGAGGGTTGCTTTTGTCTGCCTAAGCTGTGCCTCAGAACTTGCTAAACACGCAGATCTTGGGAATCATGGTTTGAACAAGACTTTGGGATGATTTTTATACAAATTCTGTTTTTAAAATAACGTCCTGATGAGGTAGGCTTTGCAGAGAAAAATGAAGCTGGTAAATCTTGATAAAATCTTCAGAGTTATATGGTTTAGTAAGACCTGGACCCAGAAATGCATGTTAGGTGTACCAGATGCCAAAACAAATCAACAAACCAGACTTTGGTGGCCTAGAACTGATTGACTGAACGAGTGAGCAAATGCCATGTTTCCACCGACTGTGCATTCTGTGAATCAGAGGTAATAAAAGATATGGGGTCTTTATTATAGGAGCCAATTATACTAGTTGAGGTGAGGTAATAGTATAAGGTCACAATGGGGAGAAACGACCTTGAACTATATAACCATAGATTAGTTATGATTTCACCATTCAGGGTGGTGTTGTATGCTGGGTACTTTTCCTGTGCCTTGTCATGGGTGAGCTTTCTGTCATAATCTCATTTCCATCCACTAAATGTCTCAGGAGGAGAGCTGCTGTTGTCCATGTCTTTCAGAGTGATTCAGAGAGGATAACACGCTTAACTTAGGGCTGGGTAGCCGAATAGTTGAGGCTGAGTCCTCCTCCATTCTTCTGGTCTGTTCTCCTTGGCCTCTCCGGTGGATGAGGGTTCGAGCCTCCACCGCCTAAGACAGGGGTGGCCATGAAGACCACCATGAGCAGACATAGTGGGAAGTGGTAGGCAGCACTTCACTGCAGCCACTTCACTGGAGAATGCAAGCCATCTCTGCTTGGTTCCTGGAAACTGTCACTGTTGCCGGGGCATCCCGAGCACTCGTGTGGACAGATGCTATCTGCTGGAGAAATGATTTCCTCATGACTCTCCAGTAGCTCCAGTCCCGCCTTTCGTTTTATCCCACGGCCATGTGCGGGTCAAACGAGGCTGGGAGCATGTGTTCTGGGAACTGGGGCTGTTTCCTAGGAGATAAAAGTCATCTGTGGTAATTAAAACTTCAGAATGAAAGGAGGTGATTTCTGAAGAATGTTCTCTGTGTCATGCTTTTCTTCCTCCTCTTCCTCTTCATCTTCTCTGCTCACAATTCTGCCCAGAGATAATGACAAAGTTATGAAAATAAAAGTCTTGCTGGCCGGGAGAGGCACATACTTGCGTCGTGGGGAGGATGGAGTTGGAGAGTCTTCCTTGTGCTAGCAGGCTGGCCTTCCCGGGAGACAAACTTCTTGAGCCCCAGGGTCTGGAACCAACATGACATAGTGTAGTTAGCAAGCAGATTGGTGTTTGCAGACAACCTTTCTCTAAAGAATGCACCAGGAAGAAGATGAGACACGAGGCAGGGGGAATGGAGCAGCACCACCCAAATGGCTTGGCCACAGGCGTGTTTTTGTTGACCCTCTTTTGTGATGGTGAAATGGCTGGGTCTCTGGGTCCTTATTGGAGTAAGGATTTGGTAGAGTTACTTTGGAGGATACTGGTTAGTAAATGCGTTCCCTGGGTTGTTTCAAAGCACTGGAGTTTGGGGTTGTTACTATAACCTAACTTATTCTTATATTGGCGGAAGAGTAGGAAATGGTTTGAATTTATGCAAGAGATAGTTTGTAGCTTATGGTAGAACTTTATATAGCACCTGTGGTGGTCAGCTTTCAGTCAACCTGACTCAAACTGGAGTCACCTAGGAAGAGAAAACCTCAATTGAGAAATTGCCTCCATCAAATGGGTCTATGAACATGTCTGTGGGGATGTTTTCTTTTTCTTTTAGTTTGATGACTGATATGACAGGGTCTAGCCCACTGTGGGGAGTTCAGTCTCTAGGCGGGTCATCTGGGGCTACATAAGAAAACAATCAGAGTGAGCTAGTAAATAGCACTCCTCCATGGTCTCTGCTTTAGCTCCTGACTTGGGATTCCTTTCTTGACTTCCCTCAGTGATAAACTGTATGTCAGAAGTGATAAAGCCTTCTTTCCCACGTTGCTTCTGGTTAGTGTTTTTATCACAAAAGAGAGGCAAACCAGAACAACTCCAAAAAATGGATAATTTCTACCTACAGATATAAAACCAAATATTTTATGTATGTATATATTTGTATATAACGGGGATTGGTTCATGGAATTATGGACGCCAGCCCACCCCCAACCCCAATCTGCCAACTGAAATTTGGGGAGCTATGAAACTCCAAAGCCTGATGTCTAAGCCAAAAGGCCTGAGAGTCTGGAGTGTGGCTTCCATGTGAGGGAGAAGATAGACGTCTCAACTCACTAGAAGACGTGGTTTCTTACTTGCTCTTTTATTCTGTCGTGGTTGGCGTAGCTGGTAGGATGCTCCCTCAAACTGCTGTGAGCCATCTCTACTCCAGGCACTGATTCAGATGCATATCTCACCTGGAAAGAATGAATGGACAAATTTGGAACTGGTTGATGTTTTACCAGCAGCAAGACATTGCTCAGTGTAGGCAGGAAGTCAAGTGAGCATCACCCTATGCAAAAATGCATTCATAAATGCAAAAAACCAAGGCCCTGAAGTGAGCGCTTGCAGTAAACCAGGCTAGGGAAGGCCACACATATGGAGCAGGTGCCCTTCTCCATAAAGGGTTGTATGCACCATCTTTCTTCTGTGTCACTCTGATTGAACGCTCTGCTCCAATCCCAGGCTCAGATGCTCACAGAGGTAGCCTGCTTTGTTGTGTTGACTTCACAGCGGCTCTAGTCACAGAGCACCATAAAGACGCAGGAAACCAAAGCCTATAAAAGTCCAGTCTTTACTCTTGTGTCTTGACACACAGCAATTTGGAATTCCCAGCACCATAAAGATCTCACCAAGTGCTGAAATGTGTGGCTTGAATTGATGGGTCTGCGACACCAACTGCCACACTCTTTGTTGCTCTGCCATTCACCGCCCTGTGTGGTTGCTCGGGATTGGCAAAATACATCCTGTGCTCTCACTGGCTTCACACGATCTGTCTCACACGGCACCCTGATACCACCACCACCTCCACACGGCACCCTGATACCACCACCACCTCCACACGGCACCCTGATACCACCACCACCTCCACACGGCACCCTGATTCCACCACCACCTCCACATGGCACCCTGATACCACCACCACCTTCACATGGCACCCTGATACCACCACCGCCTCCACCAGTTTGAAAGTGAAAGCTAATGCAGGTCTTGGCAGCCTCACTCCTTCCCGAAGGTACTGATTGCTGTGTGACTGGCATGTAGTTTTACGGTGGCTTTGTAGGTCTCTTGGTAGCACTCAGGCTTTGCTTGTGTACGGATATATCGATTTATTAGCAGATATGCATCTTCCTAGCCCTAAGAAAATGTGAAGGTTTTAATGAGCGCACTATTGCCAAGGGTAATAGTTGCCACCGTAAAATTAGTATAAGGCCAGTGAGATGACTGGGGAAGAACGCCTGGAGAAGAAACTTGCCAGTAAGCATGGCGACCTGAGGCAATCCCTGGAACCTACACAGAGGTGGATGGAGAAAACCTACTTCACAAAGGCATCCTCTGACTTCCACAAGTGAGCATGTATGTATGCTCACTCACATACATCGTATACATGCCTTCTCCCATAATAATAGAAACATGAGCCCACAGTGAACCATGTTATATAACCATGGTTATCATTTCATGGGTGTGTCAGCCTCACCTGTCAGCATCTATGCTCCCCTGATGAGGTCTAAGGATGAACTAAACTTCTCAGATGAGATTGTGCACAGGATGTGGAGGAACATTTATATTAACAGCAGGGCATAAGTAAATACTTCACAGCCTCTGTGCTAGAACTGCTGACATTGAACTTGCAACAATGCAGCCATCACAGGCTTGACACTTTGAACTTGAATTTCTCACTCTTTACCCGTGGCTTGTTCATAGGGAGGAAAATGTTTTAAAGAACCCTCACTCACGGCCCGATCTTCCATGTCTCTGACATCCAGATCTAGTCAACAGAGAGAGTGGGAGAGAAGAGACCAAGAAACCTGCCAGCAATGACCTACCATTAAAGCATAAACAAACCCAGCACTGTGTCCTCTGCTACTTCCCGAGATGATACAGAGCAAGCTAGAAGGATCATACTGGTGGTCCATCAGCTCTGGCTCCCATCTAGTAAAGCACCAGACTGTCTTCAGCCAAACCACCAAGTGACCATATTACTTCATGAGGTACCTTCTAGTAAAAACCCTATGAACCTGTCCTCTTCTTCCAAGATGGTCCCTTCCAATCTTCTACATGCTGCCAAAGAAAGGTGGCAGAATGCAAGATACGGGCAAATTGAAGTTCTTCACTAAGTCAATTTTTCTTTGACTTAAAGTTTCTATCTCTTAAGAGCCAGGGTAAAAGAAGAGATTAAAATTTTGTTTTTATATATTTAATTTTTTCTTTAGCTGCTACACAAAACATAAAAGCAGACATATCAGTTGAGTGCCAGGTGATGTTTTGATATATGCTATACAATGTTTAAGTCTAAGTTTATCAGCTTCCTAAGACAAGTGTGTATCATTTCTTTAGAGTGACAATATTCAGAATTCATTCTTCTAGGCATTTAAAATGGAGAGTGCATGATGGGTATCTACAGCCACTACAAAACTCCAGATGCTGTCTCTCCTGTTTAACCATGACTTGGCACCCACTGATCAACCTTTACGCATCTCTCTCTTCTCATGGTGTGCACCCCTGTGTGCACACATGCATAACATACACACACAATACAACTTTATTGCCCTTTCAAACAGTTGACTTTGAAATTTGAGGCGGCAGTGAGCTGGAGAGAAGGCTCAGAAGCTAAGAGCACAGCAATACTGCTCTTGTGGAGGACATGGGTTTAGTTTCCAGCATTCTCATTGGGCATCTTAGAACAGGATGTATTTCTAGCCCCTGGAAATCTGACACTTCTGACTTCCACGGGCACCTGCACTCATGTGCATATACACCCACAAAATCCCACATGCGTACAGATAATTAAAAATAAACCTTGAAAAATGTTTGGTGTTCCCTATGTAGTCTGCATACTGTGAGATGCATATTTTCTCCATTTCGTATGGAGGTTGTCTCTTCTCTCTGATTATGATTGTAAAGTTTCTGAGTTTGCCATAATTCTATTCATTGTTTGGTTTTGCTTCTGTTTGCGGAGAATCTTGTCCAAACCCTCCCTCATTTTGAGTGTCCGCCCTATGTTTTAAAATTTCAGGTCTTACATTGAAGACTCCAGTCCATTTTCAGTATATCTTTGTAACTGGTGAGGAAGAGGAGCACGGTTTCATTCTCCTACCTGTGAATGCCCCAGCCCTGATTCTGAGGAGGCCTGGTGAAGGGACCACACTTTTACAGACTTCCAATTCCCCTCTAACCTTGAAACTCTCTCTGGCAAGCTGGTCTTGCAGTACAATTGGTGTCTTCAACTGCAGATGTTACCAGAGTGTTGGAAAAGTTGCTTCCTGCTCTGAAGGCCTGGTCTGGGCGGTTTAGGGCAGCTGACAGCGCCCTTCATGTGTCACCCATCTTTGCTCATCCCTCAGCATTGCTGACACCTCATAAACTTCCCTCTCTTGGTTGAACTTCCTTGCCTTCTGTCCATACATCCTGCTTTCCAAAGCCTCCGAGCCTTTAATTGAATAAATCCCATCTTCCTGGACCACGTCCTTGCTGTGTGAAAACTGACTCTCTTCCCTCATTGATGGATCCAGTTCATCCCCAGGACTTGCCTCGGCTCCCTCCCCTGGGAAGCCTGCATGCCCTACCACCATCTCAAGTATCCTTGCCAAGAGCTGGAGCTACAGATCTCAATTCCTCTGTCCTTTTGATTATCACATGGTTTAAGTATTGAGCCTTTTCTGATAGTCTCTGACCCTTTTATTCTTTTGAGTTTATTTTTACAAGAGTCTTCCCGAGAAGAAGTCTTTTCTCTAAGGCCACTGGCCAGTTGACTTCCCAGTAAGGTCACTGTACGGAGGGCAAGCTCTGTTGGCTCTTACTTTCTCTGTGCACTGAAGGGAAGAACTGTGCAAAAGGTTGTTTAATGCAGATATATGTTGCATTGCAAAGTGTAATTTTAGATCTTGGGATGTAATTTGTCTACCCATCCCCCTTCCTCTGAGTGTATACATACTTCAATGAAGCTTTCTCATTCTCATCCCTCCAAAAGAAGAGAGATTATATATCTGCTTTATTGATCTTGTGTCCTCACACCCTTGGGGGCCAATGAGGACAAACAGTATACTTTAGAGAGGCGCCCAGCTATCCACTAGGGCATCTTTATGGAGGCCCCACTGATTATTGTTTGGCCGGTAATTTTCCATGTCAAACTTCTCCCCCTGATTCAGCTGGTGGAAAGTTTTGCTTGACTCCTTGTTTTCTAGTGTCTGCTCCCATACTGACTCTGCCAAATGCTTACCCATATCCCCCATATCCTCCCTCCGAAGCTCCCTTGCTCGGCTTGCCAGACAGCATCACTGTTATCAAGAAGGAATGCTCCTCCAGGCCATCTTCAAATCCCATCCATTGGGAAGCTTGCTTGCCTTGGTGTGTTATAGACACAGCATGATCTGCCATGTCTGTATACCCCTCTTTAATACTGCACAAATCCAAGACACTGTTGAGTCTTAGTACCTGCTTCCTTCAGAGTGACTGCACACATGCACACTCACACATGCTACAAATACACACACACACATACACACACTCTCTTCTTCTCTCTCTCTTCCACACACACCACACACCACACACACACACACCACAAACACAGATCACACACACATACACACACACTCTCTTCCTCCCTCTCTCTCTTACACACATACCACACCACACACACATCACACACATATTCTCCTTCCCCCCTTCTCTCTCTCTCACACACACACCCTCTCCCTCTCTCTCATACACACATAATACACACACATACACACACACTCTCTCTCACTTTCTCTCTCTCACACACACTACACACGCCACAAACACACCACACACACACCACACACTCATATACACCACAAACACACATCACACACATACACACACACTCTCCCTCCCTCTCTCTCTCTCACACACACACCACACTACACACACACATATATATCACACACACATTCTCCTCCCCCCTCTCACACACACACATACATACACTCATTCTACCCATAACCATCCAGTTTCATGCCTGAGTCTGCTTCTCTAGCTTTCTGATTTTGTGCATAGCTAGTTTGGTCATGTGGCACATTTCTGGAGGACAGTGTGCTTTAGTTTGCCAAGTGTGTATGTGTGTCCGTGTGTCGGCATGTAACTGAAGTGCTCTGGCTGGAACAATTCTGCCATATGGCCTGTTTTATTCAGCCAGGTGTAAAATTTTGCCCTTGGCCAAGTCTACAAAATGACTCTTTCAAACAGGCTGTTTCTTCCCAATGTGGTGAGAACAGAAAAGGAGTTGAAATGTTTCCCGACAGAGATGAGGGTCTTGGGGCCCTGGCATGTCCTGACCCATAGAAGAGACCTACCCTGGGGTCTTCAGCTCCTAGTCTCTCATACCGCATTTTCCAAGGGCTGCCATGGGAGACCCGTTCACTAGTCCCATGTAACAGTTTGCAGAAACCTAGCTACCCTGACTTCATGTGGAGAAAGACAGACCCTCCCTCCACAAAGGCCCACTGTTCCCCCTAAAGCCCAATAGAGAGGCAAGAGGGAGCAGGGCACAGGCAACTCCTATGTAGGAGGATAAAAGGCCCCCTCGTCAACTCAAAGGCATCTCCTGCCTACAGATTACAAGGCCCCGCACTACACCGGTCTCTTTGATAGAGCCAGAGGCACAAAAGACATTGTATAGGGCTCTTAAAACAGCCTCAGGGCTAAAGCCCCTGTAATATAGATCCTGAGAAGAAGAAAATACAGGAATCTAGGTTGGTCCTTGCATTTCATAAGCTGTGTTCCACACCATGGGAAGCTTCCAGCCTCTCATCCAGGTACCGGACACTGTTTCGTCCCTGCTGATGCCTTCAATGAATTCACGCGGTCCTCAGGAAAATGGGGATTTGAGAGCAGCTAGCTGTGGAGTCAGTCTTGGGTCTTAGACCCCCTGGCCTACTTCCTGTGCCTTGCAGCTGAACCAATGGGCTTCCAGGACCTGAGTTCAGAGAAGTTTGGGTGGGTGTGCTCTTCTCTGTTCTTTATGAGCAATTCTCCCTTGATCTCCTATACTCAGCCGAGTCTCTGGGGAGGGCAGGAGGAGAGACAAGGCTTTTTTACTGTGTTCGTGGCCAACCCAGATAAACAGTCATTGGCTTTGGTGTCCATGTGTCGCTCTGGCCTCTCACCTCTGAAAGTACGTGCTTTCTTTTCCAATGGTCCTGCTCCTCTCAAGCTCCTGGGAACCTAGAAGCCGTCCCTTTCTGCCAAACGGATCTGAGCACTCATCTAAACTGAGTGGTTCTTAAGCCGTTTGTGTTGAAAAAAAAAAATCACCCAAGAGATTTGAAATGCAAGTCTCTAAACTCCCCATGGAGAATGTTATTCGGCAGGTTGGGATGGAGTTGGGAAACTTTGCTCTAGTGGGCCTGTAGTGATCCCACCTAAGTGGTCAGCAGATTCTACTGGCTAGGTTACTGACAGGCACAAATGACCCCCACTCCCAGATAGGCCTCTGTCTTTGCTTCTAGAATCTCTACATTGACTTTCCTTATGCCGAAGAGACAGCTGTTCTGGTCCAACGCCGCTGTTGCTTCAGACCAACCCAGTTCAGAGGGCGGGTGTTTCCGAGAGCAGCCGTCTGCTCGGTTATGTTGCTACACTGTCTATGATGCTGCCCAGAGTGCACCTGGCACCGTCCCATCCCTCTCTCTTTGCCTTACATGTCTCTGGCACTGTCTTCATGCTTTCATTGCCATCGAAAATGACCATACTCATTGATTTTTGTTTTTTTCTTGTCCAGGAACGTCTCTTCTGTCTTTTGTTGCTGTTGTTTGCTTGTTCAGAACTCAGCTGAATACATGAAAGGTACTGACTTGAATAGGCAAATAAGGCAGAAATCTAGGCATATTTCCAGGACCGCAGGCGTATTTAATATCTCCAATAGTATTTCCAATGTCCATGTCCTTCTAGGATTTTATGCCAGTAGCCTAAAAGCCATGAGATTACCAGTATTCACAAATCAGGTCATGAGCTGCTCCCCAGTGGTAACAACAATGTGTTCAGAATGGAAGCAGTGTGATTTTTAAGAACTTGAGAGAACATATCCATCGCCTCAGAAAACTTCTGGAAAGCAAACAAAACCCTAAAACTCAAGAGTAAGAAAAGAAAACTTTATCAGGGGGATATGCTGACTTGGACTTCTAAGAAGATATAAAGGATGATGGTGGTGCAGGTTTGATCAAGGAAGTCGAGTTTCAGATTCATGATGCTCCAGGTTAGCAGGCAGAGGTAGGAATGTGTACCCAGTCATGGGAGAACTCAGCACCTGACAGTCAGCATGTGTGATAGGAATGCCCCTTGTACTAACCTGCTGACTGACATCTGAATTCACATTCCATGCAAGCAAGGGGCCCGGAATCAGATACTGGCTTGAATCCAGAGACTGGTATGGGCCCAGAACCTGCCAGAGAAATAGTATAACAGGAAGTCATAGACATGGGTCTAAAGAGTACAAGGGCTCTGTCTCAGGGGATTCCTAGGGACGCATGAGGGTTTGGGAACGCACCAGACATGGAAGGATAGTCAGTTCCTGAAGGTGTCCAGTTTTGGATTAAGAAATGGAGCCCTGGGGTGAGGCAGGGAGGAAGGAATTGGTCCCCGAGGCCTTAGATGGGCAGTCAGTTTATGGGGCACCCATAGCTTTGCCTGTGAATAGAGAGGGGGTTGTTAAAGGCATGGAGCTGATCTGGACAAATAAAGATTTCTTTTTGAGGCTCCTTGTGTGTTCTTCCCTCCTGGCAAGACCAGCTACCCCTGGCTGAACCTCCTCCTCGCTCCATGTGGCCAGTGTAGTTCCGGCACTGGATGGCACTTGGTGTGAAGGAGCTCACTCTGTGGGCTCCGTGCTCCTCCCTCCAAATTTCAGTCCCCAGGTTCTCCCATGTCACTTTTCTAGGCCATAGAAGAGTCGGCCTGAAACATTTAGCGCAGCACAGTGGCCATGTAAAACTGGAAGGTGGTTTCAGTGTCTCCAGTGAGACACATTTGCTAGTGTCTACAGCCCCAAGACCCAGGTTTTACAAGCTATCTGGGCCGTGCCGAGAGGGGCCCCGTGTTTTTCATATCTGGACTCTCCCACACTTGCAGCCTGGTGGGCGGCTTTCACTTTAAAGTCAGAAAACATTCCAGCCCCTGCCCGTTAGTGTGACTCCTGATACGGCCCATAAACTATTCATAAAACAAAACGATTCCAGCCTGAGTTGCCTTTCCCTTCTTCCTTCTCCTCGAGGTTTATTTTCCTCAGCTCTGCTCTGCCCTTCCACCTTCCCGTTAACCCTTAGGGACCCACTTAAGCCTGCATCGTGGCCGACACAAATCTCCATGTCAGAGCATGATCCTTGGACACCCCACTATCTCCTTGGCTTCTTTGGACAGTTGTGGCCTTATTTTTCTGTGTGACCTTAGAGTTTCAGGATTGAGATATCACGAAACTCTTCCTCAAGGCTATCCCTTCATCCTGTTCCCCTGCTCTAAAATGTAGGCCAGGAAGGTCAAAGAAGTCAATCTGTTGTCATTGGGGGGGGGGGATCTTGAGTGCTTGCTCTGTCCACAGACACAAAGCTTTTAGAGAAAGGATCCATTCAAGGACTGGGAAAGAGGACCAGTGTGGATTCTCTCTCTAATGCTGGTTGTTCAATAGTCACAGGAACATAGAAACCTGGGTTTAAAGCCTGGCATGGCTCCTTTCTTGCTGGCTGAGTGACCTACATAAGCCTTTATCATTCACCTACCACATACCCACCCATCCACCTACTTTCCCACCTAGCCCCCTACAATTGTCAATTCATCTGTTCATGCCCTCCCCCATAATCCATCTATCCACTTCTCCATCCATCCGTCCGTCCGTCCGTCCGTCCGTCCGTCCGTCCATCCATCCAATAATTAACAAACAGCTCTTTTGAACTAGCTCCTGTTTTAGACTGGGGACTTTAAGGTGATAAAACATATACTTCTGTATTTTTGAGCTGACAACCTCATGACCTTGCAATTTTAAAGTCACTTACCCTGCCAGATAGTATAGGCATACAACCTAAGACATGTGAAATACCTGTTCAGTTCAACTCCATGACAGTGCACTTCTTTTGTAGGTCAAAGATATCTGGATAGCATTCATTTTATGGGATTCAAGACAACAGTAAAAAATGCCTCGCACCTAGTAGGTCCTTAGCGAAGGAGCAGGAAATGAATGGTCTAGGTACAAAAGGTGTGTGTTTTCACCAGCATGAACTAAGAAGACTTCCAAAAGTCTCATTTGTTTGATGGAAATGCAGTTAAAATCAAGGATTATTTACAGCGTGTGTGTGTGTGTGTGTGTGTGTGTGTGTATGCATGCGCGTGCATGTGTTTAATTGACCGCTGGAGCCCACGAAGGCTTGAGAAGCAGCTGACAGGAAGTGGCTTGTTGACTTTACTCAGTGTTTTAACACTCTGTCCTCCAGACCGTAGGAACAATATTTCAAAGCAGTCTGATACTTTTTTCCCCCAAGTAAATCAGCAGAGTTTAAAACAGGCTTTGCATTATTCAAAGTATCCTTGGAAGAAGAGTGGGTGAGGAGGAAGACCTCGTGTTAAACATTTACGTCTCATTGCTGAATTGCAAATGGAACACATCTTGACTAAAGCCCCTTCAAATGGTTGAAATAAATCTCATACAATGAGTCTATTTTTCCCCCCACCAGAAAATATACAAAAGCAGGTGTCTAGACTTCCTAGTGTGTTAAAAAAAAAAATAGGACTCAGTTTTTAGTGTTTACTTGTTTTCAGGTGCAGTCGGGATTGTCGAGAAAACACTGAGGAAGATTCCCAGAGCTGCACATCACCGAGGTATTTGGCTTTGCAAGGCTTCCAGGCAGTCACCAAACTCTGCTCTTCAGACTCAAGGGTGGTTACATCAGGGGTCTCAGGGTCCAAGGGCTGGGCTTTCAGTCTTGACCCTGTCACTTTCTAGGATAGTGACCTTGGACAGTTTTCTGATTCTAAGATTCTCCATTTTCAATGAGACAGAATACTCCTGCCTATGGCTCTATTGTCACAGGGAAAGCGCTTGTAAAATGCTGATTACGGCTGGATGTATGTAAGCAGTAAGTTCTTAGCTGAGGAGCTGTGCTGGGTGCTGTGTGAATGCTATTATTTGGGGAAAAATTTCAGCACCCATATCTCTTGTCAAGTCTTTGTAGGAAGTAGTCGTTTTTTTATTTTGCCTAACTTCTCTGTTCAGCTTTTATCCTACAGACTAGAACATTCAAACCTCTGACTTCTAGTTGACTTTGAATGATGACAAAGACCATGGATAAATCCTGAGTCTTTAAGAGCTCCAAAAAATTTCTGGGTTTGGCTAATTTGATTCGGAAAGTATTCTGTGGTTAAAACTTTTATCATATGGCTTAGAAAGTACTTTCAGATTTATATAGAAGAAATGATGATAGAACACTTGATAATATTTTTAAAATTTAAAAGGAGTTATTTTTATTATTTTGAAATTAAGGTGTGTGTGTGAGAGAGAGTGGGGGAGTGGGGAGAGAGAGAGAGAGAGAAAGAGAGAGAGAGAGAGAGAGAGAGAGAGAGAGAGAGAGAAAACAGGTGCTAGAAGCTAGAGACATCAAAATCCCCCTGGAGCTAGTTGCAGTGAGACACTAACACAATTGAAACTTGAAGGTGCTAGGAATTGAACTCAGGTCTCTGTCATAGCAGGATGATCTCCTCCCTGTTCAGCCATCTCTCCAGCACCAGTTCACACTAATTTTAAAAGCATTCATTCAGGTGTAGTGGTGTATACTTTTAATTCCAACAAGGAGGAGGCAGAATCAGGCTGATCTCTGTGAGTTCAAAGGTTCTCTGGTCTACACAGTGAAGTCCTGGCCCTTTCTCCAAACAAACAAATAAAGAAATAAAATCAACCTCTTATCTGTCTTCTTGAGAGATGACCAGTATCTGTCACTGGTACTTGAGAAGAATAGTGATCATTATCAAGTTATGATTCAGATATTTACTAGGCATCCATTGCATGCTGGGCATTATTTATTTGTTCATCATAATCATATCTTTATTATATAAAAATGGTGTCATTTGACTTTTTTAAATATAAAACAGTATTTTATTTTACTTTTTGTTTGGGTATTCTTGTATACTGTGCTGGGTTCATAAGGGCATGTTCATGTAAGTGTACCATATATGAGTGTGTTCCCTTCATCCCCTTCTATTTTCTTACTTTCCCTGGCCCTAGGCAGTTTCTTTTCTTCTTTCTTGATATTGTAAGGTTTCCATGCATCTATGGAACATTTTTTGCTTACATGCATCCCATCTCATTGAACCATCAGCACTCCCCTTTCTCAAACTAGACTGTGCACATAAAAGGAAACATGCATTTGTCTTTCTGAGTCTTATTATGTTGACATTGCTATCTCCAGTTCCACTAACTTTTTGTAACGCTATAATTATATTCTACTTTACAGCTAAGTAACCCACTGTTGCGTAGACATATGATGAATTGTCTTTATTCTTTTATCTGTAGATGGGCATCTAGGCTGACTACCATTGGCTACAGTGAATGGTGCTGTGGTAAACTTGGATGTACAGATATCTTTATGGCATGGTGATTTGGGTCTCTTTAGGCATATACTCAGGAATGGTAAAGTTAGATCATACAGTAGTTATGGGTTTAGTTTTATGAAGAACCTCCAGAAAGATTTTCATATTGATTGTACTAGATTACATTCCCACCAGCTGTGTATATGTCCCTTTTGGGGGACATCCTCTCCAGCACCTTTTTCTCTCTATTTTTGTTGTTTTCCTTGGTGATAGCCATCTTGACTGGCGTCAATTGGTATACCATAGAGTTTTGATTTGCCTTTCCTCATTGGTTAAGACTATTAGAGTATTTTTCACACATACTAGTCATTTTTACTTTGCTTAAGAACTGTCTTTTTAACCCTTTTTCTTATTTAATGATTGGGTTATTTGGGTTTGGGCTCTGAAAAGTTTCTGCACCCCAATAAGCCTCTCCGCTGACACAATAATCCAAATCATACCCAATCAAACTGAGTCAGAAAAAGCCCAGGTTTAATGGATACCATGCTCCCAAATGGTTTTCCAGCCCCCCTCCAGAGAAAAGACAGGAAAAGAAGGCCAGAAATCCATGCGTTTGTTCTCTGGGGGACGTTTAAATATCCTGTGGGAGTGGTCTTGAGCATCTCTGCAGAGGGTTCATTATTTGGTGGGATTTCTCAGGGATGAAGTCTGGACTGAGGCAACTCAGGGTAGGGAGGGCCTTTGGGTGGAGCCTCCACCTGAACATTCCAGACTCTTTGGATATAATGATGCCAGGGGCTGGGGTGAAGCTTTCATCCAAACAGGCAGAAGTAATATTTTTTTTTATTCTTTGTATATTCTAGACATTAGCCCTCTGCCAGGTGTATAGCTGTCAAAGATTCTCTTTGAATATTGTTCTTTAAACAATAGTCATCAGAGGACCCTTGCCTCAGGATTAACAACAATGGACTTGTGTTTGTTTCTAAAATAGCAACTTCTGCTTTAAAAAACAAAAGGTAGGCACTCAGTATATCAGAACATTTCCTTTCTTCAGATTGGCCCAGATTAGGGGTTAGGTTTGGTCATGAGACCTTTGGTGGCTGGGGAGATAAAAAGCCCCATCTTGGAAAGTAGCCCTCATCTTTGCTTCCCCATCCTAGTTGTCTCCTCCCCCGACCAGTTATCTATTGACACAACCATGCTGTTTAACAATCACTGTGGTTTATCAAATTTATTTAGTTTATAAGTCTGGGGTCAGAAATTTACGATGGGCTCGGCTATGCTCAATAACATGTGCTGTGGTTGTCTTGGCAACAGAGCTCGATGTATCTCCTCCAGCAGGTTATCTGGCTCATTCCACCTGGAGGAAAGGAAGTCTGAGAATTAAGAAGCTCTGTCGTGAACACACATCTCAAGTCTAGTTTTTTACCCTCCTAACACCTGATCACTAAGGCAGTTTAAACCATTGCAATGATTTATGAAACTGTAAAACAACAAAACAAAGGCACATATAGAAGAAGAGTGACTATATACATGGATATAATTGTCAAAGAATAGTAATAATAATAGAAGGAGAATGTAAGGGGAGCAGTGTACTAATCTAGTAACAACTCCAACTGAACTCTTTTCTCAGGTCATTTATGGTTTATGAAAGGCTACAAATTGCTATAGAGATTTGCATTGGTATGGATCTTGGATTATTGATACAAACTTAAGATCAATTTTGTTTTATGTATATTTTTGCTCTTGATTAAGGTATTATGTTTGTACAGCTCATTTAAAAGTGTAAAGTATAATTAAGAAATATAAGTTCATAGATAGTTGTCTATAATAGCCAGGCTTGTAGTCATGTTGGTTAGGTTTTCTAGATGTACAGAGATATGTTTCAGATGGATAGGGATTCTCCAAATCTTTCAGAGACCTTCAGAATATGGCATTTATAGTGTTTTAAGAATTCAGGACGTTTCATGACGGTGAGACACATTTGCTCTCGGCAGCACCAAGCTACTTCAAGAGGATGATGGACATAGAAGATGCTCCTTATGGAGTTTGTTAGCCATTTGGGTAAGAAACTGTTTTTGCATGGACTACTTGATGGCATGCTATGTGAATTAGACATGCAAGACCCTCAAATACTGGTGAACTTGCCTAATGGTGAGATGATCTTTCAGGGTTCCTACTTCATGAAAGAGTTTGCAAGACATTCTGCAGGACACAGAAGAAAATGACTGACAAACTACCAATATATGTAGAACTGTCTTTGAAATTTCCTGCTTCATGGGAAATTCTGCTGGATACTATGGGCCTGTAGGCTGAAGATGGATGCCCCAACAGTACAGAAGAACTTTGGGTGACTGTTCAGGCAGCAAGATGTCTTTGTCATTTTTAGAGTTTTGGAAGTAGCTTACAATGCACTTCCTGTTTTCTTAGGTAATATTATATCCTTTTGGAGTCTTCGATGGAGTTGAAGAGTAGATAGTAGTAATATAGTTTTCCTTAGTTATGATAAAAGATAAACTAGATATAAATATTATAACTGTAATTATTGCTTGATAACTGTTTTGTTATATGTAATTTTACTATGTTAAAGTTAAAACCTTTTTATTTAAACAGAAAAGGGGAGGTGATGTGGGATTTCCCTCTGTATGCTGTGAATACCATTGGTTAATAAAGGAACTGCCTTGGGCCTATAGCAGAGCTATAGGGGAACAGAACTCGGCTGGGAAAACTGTAGAAGGAGTGGCCGACTGCCTTCCCGCCCAGCTCCCACATGGCTAGCTTAGCCCCAGAATAATTACACGGAAAATGTATTCATTTAAACACTGCTGGGCCCATTAGTTTCAGCCTCTTATTGGCTAATTCTCACATCTTGCTTTAACCCATATTTAGTAATCTGTGTAGCACCATAAAGTGGTGGCTTACCGGGAAGCTTCTAACCTACATCCATCTTGGGCCGGAGCTTCATGCGACTGCCTCATTGCCTTCTTCCCAGCATTCTGTTCTGTTTACTCTGCCTACCTAATTTTCTGTCCTATCAAAGGGCCAAGGCAGTTTCTTTATTAACCAATGAAAGTAACACATAGACAGATGACCCTCCTCCATTAGGAAAATTAAACAGAGTATTGGGAGAAAGGAGTTCGAGTCAGAAAGAAGCCATGTAGCCTTGCTGGAGCCAGATGGAACTTTTCCCAGTAAGCCATAGCCTCATGGCGATACACAGATTAATAGAAATGGATTAAATTAATATGTAAGACTTAGTCAATAAGAAGCTAGAGCTAATGGGCCAAGCAGTGATTTTATTAATACAGTTTCTGTGTGATTATTTGGGTCTGAACTTCCAGGCAGCTGGGAACCAACAAGTGGCCCCCTTCTACAACAAATAGTCTCATTTCAGCCATGACTGGATCCAGGTGCTCAAATAGAACCCTTAGTGGTTTATCCCAAGTCCTTATCTCTGCTCACTACTCTGCTAGTTTTTCCCCAAGTACTTTGCTCCCATGAGATGGGAAAGACAGTCCCAGACACATATTGATACACCCTGCTAGCTTTATAATCCAGCAGAGAAGCTTCGAGGTTCTTTCATTGCCTATCTTGGTTCATGTGTTCATCTGAGAGACAATTCCTATAGCCTGTAGGACCAAAAAGGATCTTTCCATACAGACCCATCAAACCTGAGAAATGAGATAAAAGAGGACAAGAGAGCTGATCCTCTCCAGGAAAACTGACCTAAAATTTCCTGAGAAGAGCTGATAGGTACCAGGAAATGATTGCTGTCCACTGCAGTTGGATGTGGTAAAGTGTGTGTGTGTGTGTGTGTGTGTGTGTGTGTGTGTGTGTGTGTTCCATGTTCAGACATTATAAATGAGAGAGAGAGACAGACAGACAGACAGACACCCAGACAGCCAGAAAGAGACACACAGAAAGAGATACACACAGAGGGAATGAGTGAGCCGAGAGCAGGCAAGATCTTCAAGAAGTTGTGTGGGCTGTGCAAAGTAGTAGATTTGTGCTCAGGCCAACACAAAGGAAAACAAGAGGGAAAGTGTAATAGACAAGCCATGTTCAGAGAATGGGGGATAAGGGAAAATAGTCAAATAGAAAGCCGATAAGAGAAAGAAGAGAGAGGTATAAAGTCTGGGGAGAGTATCTTCCCAATTGCTCAATGTAGTATTTGGGGTTTGGTCTTCTGGATTTCCTTGTTGGGGTCTATTGAAGAATTCTCATCAGTCTTTATATTAGTTTCCTCAACTCTGTAATAAGCACTGGGATAGCCGTCTTGTTTGTCATGCTGTTCTGATCTAAGAGACAGGAATGGCCTTTAGAAATGATGCAAATGTGAAGAGCCTGGTTTGTTTTGGGGGGAAAGCGGGCTTTCACAGATGACCTCCCAGAGGAAATTCTATCCCAGCTCATGAGAGCCCGTCATTGCTCATAAAGAAACGGAGTCTGAGACGAAGAGGAGGGCAGGTTTGCAAAGGAAAGAGAAGGTCAGTCCAGCTATGAAAACGCCAGATTATTCAGCTTTGGTTTTTAATTGGCCAAGAGTTTATGTTTCTGGAAGATTCTTGGGTTTCTCTTGGATGACCTTCTCATCCTTCTATTTCTCAAAGCAGCTATCTAGTTACATCCTGGATTGTTCCTAAAATTATCTGTGGCTGAGGATGTAAAGACATGTAAGAAAAAAATGATCAAGTCAAAGAACATTAGGAAGGCAGTGCTAAGAGGCCGTCCTCAGAGACAGGAGGCTCCCTTTCATCTCCACGCCTGGTAGAACTTGGTGCAATGTGAGGATTCAGAATGAATTTCTACACCAGATGAAGACAAACAAAAATAATGACAATTATGCATAATTTTTCTTCAGATTGTTTCTGTACTTCTGTGTCTAGAAAAACATTTCACTCTGTAGCAAGACTGAAAGCAGCACAGCAATATCATTTATTGTAAGCTAGAAAGACTACCCAGTGAATGACGATGTTTGCCTTTCCTGTGTATGTCATAATGCCATGTAAAGCCATCTCAGCAGGTCATTGGAAGGTAGGGATTATTAGCCTTACTTTATATGTGGCTTGTGAACACCCAGCAAAGAGATCACACTGCCAAAAGTTACAGAAGAGGGCCTTAAGTTAGGATTTTGAACTTCCTCATCTACAACACCCTCCGCCAAAGGCTGGATTGCCTCTCTCTCCATGGCCATACCTGGTTTCTCCCCATTTCCAGTGGTTCTTCCCCATTTCTGTCACCTGGCACCAATCCTGCCATTCTTTCACATGTTCAACTCAATCTTTATCTTCTGTGAAAGGAGGCCTGATGCCTGGAGTACTCTGAGGTCTAGAAAAGATCACTAGCCCATCCTTTAACAGAGGCGCTTCAGTGAGAAAGAACGCAAGCTCCTTCGACCCTAAACCAATGTCACTGTCTCCTCTGGGGCTGGAAGGTCACTGCAAATGTATAAATGTTGCTGAAACAAATCCAGGTCCACACTGGACTCTTGGACAACCCATACTTAAACTTCACTGTTGTTTGTTGACCTCCTGCTATGTCATAGCTATTGCAGCAAGTGACCCTCTCCTAAATCCAGACCTCAGTTCAAATGCTGCCTGTGACTGGGCCTCACTCCACGCTCAACTCTTAAGTTTTTCCTCCCCCTTTTCACAGATATAAGTGTATTTTTGTCTACTTATTTATTTTAGACAGCCACCCCCAAAACCTATCCCTTAGTCTAAAACAGTATAGGACCAGGATAAAAAAAAAACTTCACTTCTCTATTCCAAGTACTCAGAGTAGAGTCCAGGACACATTCAGTACTATTTGTGATTGGAATGTAAAATACCCCCTCAGTCCCATGTTCCGAAACCCTTGGACCCCAGCTGGTGGTACTGTTATGGAAGATTGTGAAATATTAAGAAGGTAACGTGTTGCTGTACAAAGTGGGTCTCTAGGGATGGACCTTGAGGCTTGGGAGCCTGCCCAACTTTCTATCTGTTTGTTCTACTTCCTGATTGTCGATATGATGTAGCCATGCTCTTCAGGCTGCTGCCACCATCCTCTTCCTGTTAAGACAGACTGTGTGATTTGAAACTGTAAGCCAGCATTCACCCTTCTTGCCTTAAATCGCTTTTTGTCAGGTATTTGGCTACAACATCTAGGAAATAATATAACAATCAGCAAAAAAAAGGTTAAGTGATCAGTTGGATCATTTAGATTTTCTTTAAATTTGTGGTCTAGGAACTAGAATCATTTAGTGTTTGTTAAATACTTTGCATTTACTATGTGTTACCTAGTTTAGGTAAGTTTGATTATCTGCATACATCTCATAGTAACTTTATGAAAATATAAATCATTGCTATTATGTATAGCTTATTTATTCTCTATTAGTGAGAAGTTGAATAACCCTTTCTAAGGGAGTCAGCTAGTACACAGCTGATGGGAATTAAACCAGACCTGACCCTGCAAGCACCATAGATTTTGGTCTCCCATTCCTGAAATCCCTTTGCCATACAAATAAAATGTGTCCAGTTAAATACCAAGGAAGCGTTCTGTTGTGTGGTTGTGTTGCACTGTCTGTCCTGATACACAGGGAGGAAATGGTTAAAGAGGAGCACCGGTCTGATCTTTGTGGCATTGCTCTGAGACAGGACTGAACCATAGGAATAGAATATGAGGAAAACGTAAAGGGAAGAGCTTCCCAGGTACTGAAGAGAGAACCCAGGGAGCAGTCGGAGCGTTTGCACTTGGCTCCTCCATGCCTGGGCTCCTCTTGTTATCTGATTGGTTCCCTCCTCTGTACAGTGCAGGGTATTTGGCACACACTGAACACTCAATAACAGCCCTTGTTTTCAGGGTTCACACTGCGTTTTAACAATCGATCATTTTGATATTATGGTCACTAATATTAGTAGGGTGCATGAAGCAGGTAACAAAATTGTTATCTCAGCCCAAGAACACATTGCTAGATCCTTCTGATTCCAAAGCTCTTCCCAACAGTTTCCAAAATTTCCAAAATACTACAGGTTCCTTAGTGTCTCTCTCAATCCACCTTGTCATCCATCGCGGCCAGTGGATTTTTTGTAAATCTCTTTGCCCCCTCTATTCAAGCTTACTCACACTGTGTCTCACAGGGTCTAGCCCTTTCTAGACCTGCTTGAATTATCCAGTGGAAACCTCTTCCAATGAACCTGTTTAGAAGCGATGGAGAATTCATCAGGTGTACAATTTTACACCACACACACGGAGTTGCTCAGCCATCACCTCTGGCCCAGCCTGCTTCCTTGGCTCCAGTTAGAATATGTTTCACACCTGTGGCTTCCTAGCTCCAATTATATGTTCTGCATGTCATGACAGGGTAACATCCAGGGCTGCCTAAACTAGGTTGCAAACCCAAATACCTGAAACTTGGTCATACCCACCAATGCCAAGCCTCCTCATTGCTAGCGCCCTCCCACCAGGTGCTAGGTTCCATGAAGGGACCTCTGACTTGTCCGACACTGCTGCGGGTGGTGCTGGTGTCCTGACCTCAGCAAGGTGGTTGGAAGCATCTTCTACTTTTAATACCTTGTACACAAGTGGCAGCGATGCATGTCCACATGCTTCCTTCTTACTTCCTTCTCTTTTGCTGTTAGTGCTCTTCCTTAGAGACAAATGCCAACCTTCCTAGTAAGGGTTAGTCTTTCTAGCCAAAGGGCTATGCCCTTCAGACTGAGTTCTGCTCTAAGGAAGGTCTGTTTCCAAGCTCAGACCAATTTGTGTAAAATTGTATTGTGTTGGAGAACCAAGGCTTCCAGATTCCTTTGCCATCTGAGAGCGGCTACATATTAGTAAGGTGCAGGAAGCATGAAATAAAATTTTATTCTCATCTGAGCTCTTGGGTTCTTTATGCTCGAATTAGCTTTTCTGAGCTTCATTTAAAGGCAGGCACCAGCTGTGGGCTTTCCAGGGCTCCTTGCTAGGTGGAGTTGAGTGTGGGAAGTGAATATGGGAAGTGAACATGGGAAATGAAGAGGGTGGTTAATCTTTTCAGCTGGAACTGATGTGCTGGGAGAAGGAGTGGACACAGGGCTGGGAGTTTGTTGTCACGGGAGACATGTCCTTGCTTGCTGTGAGGTCTGTAGATGGTCCTACATTACAAGGCATCTAATAAAGAGCATGGCTTTAATTTTATGCTTCTAGGACAGCAGTTCTCAACCAAGACAACCAAGGACACATATCAGATATCCTGCATATCAGATATTTACATTGCTATTGAATAACAGTAGCAAAATTACGGCTATGAAGTAGCAACAAAATAATTCTACGGTTGGGGGTCATCACAACATGAGGACTGTATTAAAGGGTTGCAGCATTAGGAAAGTGAAGAACCACTGTTCTAGGAGAACGCTCTGGCTTGGGGAGGCTGGCTGTTGGCTGGTATGTATGTATGTATGTATGTATGTATGTATGTTTTGAACAGAAGGCCGAGGCCAGGTTTGCTAAGGCACGTGACAGATGAGCCTTTTGAACAAATGTTGGAAGAACCTCTCACTGGGAAGGGGCCAAGGAGAACACACAAGCCTCAACACTATAGAAGTTTTCTTTACTGTCCAGTGTACCTCCTGCTGGAAACAGCAATGGGAATGATGGTATCTGTTGCGGGCGCATCTGTTTGTACTTAAGGTGTAGTTCTCAGGGATGAGAAGCAAAATGCTGTAATTTGCTGCTCTGCGTCATCACGCTCATACATTCAGGGAAATAGCTTTATTTATCTTCCGCATATAGAACCTTCCATATTGCAAATTTATTGAATGGTTAATGGCCTAAAAGTATGGGGTTCATTACAGAGAGATGTATTTATTGCAGTGTTAATTAAATAAAAGCATTGTAATCTTTCCAAATTGAACAATTACGTTCATTTAAACATTTTAAGGAGAAAAAAAACTCTTCTATATACTAATTGGGTTGCATAATGAAAAGCATGTGTAATGGAAATTTAAATCAAAACAAATACTGAAATAATTCGAACAATTCTTTAACAATATAAGATGCCTACCTCCATCTTTGTTAAAGATATTCTCAGGGCCAGCTTGTTTCACAAGCTCTGCCCTCTAAACTGGGTATATGGTTTCAGAGCCTTTGGGCCACCCTCACATACCAGCTGGCCAACCCTTAGACATCAAAGTCCTGGTTGCCTACCAGCCGCAGCCCCTGACACTCTGGCCGCTTGCCTGGATCCTGACAGGCTGGCTGGAGGCCTGGAGGCTGAGCTGACAGCCTCTTCTGGAGTCTGATGAATGGTTTCTGGCAACAGACAGCTCCGTTCTGACCGCCTGTGGGAGCAGCGCCCCTTCAGAAAATGTGCACTGACTCCTGGCCTCTCCAGGGTTGAAACCTTGAAAAGTACTTCTTGGTGCTGTTAAGTTTACACCCCAGAGAGGTTTGTGTTTGCTTTTGGAATTCTCACCCCTCCCCATATTTGTCAGGCTGTGAGGGGTTGGTGGCCCAAACAGTGTTACGCACTGCCTTGACGAGATACTCCGTCTCGGTGCCCTCGGCGAAGCGCTTTCGCAGCCTACAGTTTGTGGTTCCCTTCCCTGCTTTGGTTACGAATGGCTTCAGCCCAACCTAACATTAAGATGCTCGGAAAGGGCAAGGAGGCAGAAAGGCAGGCGAAGTTTTCAACGTGCTGCTCACTTCTTGGTTCCACAGGAGGATTTGTGTTGGATCCCTGGTTCACCCACAGTTCGGTCTCTTTTTGTGAGCCAGTCTTCAGGCAAGCGGGACCCAGCCAGCACCCTTGTGGCACTAACATGGTGTGAGGCAGGAGGGCAGCCCTTTCTTTTCTGACGTGGACTTTGCCGGGATTATCAGGAAGCTTAAAGAGAAATCTCCGCAACTGCACTAAAACCTTCAATTATTAAAAGTAGCAACAGTAAGTTGCTTTGGAAGCAAATTCCTGCTTGCCTTATCCTCAGGATGAAGTTTTAGATGCAAGAGTATCTAATCATAATCCTCATGCTGACTAAATGTATTAATAAAAACGGCTTATGGCAGCATGAATGAGAAAGACAGGCTGATTAGGCATGTGACCCGGACATAGTTTTCCTTTGCCCCACTTGTGAACACTAACCAGAGGTGTCACCACAGCCAGAGAGACTAAGGTGGACCCCGAGAATGGAGAAAAAAGTGCTAATGCTAACTACTACATCCACAGTTTTCGTGATGAGATTGATCAGGACAAGGGAACACTAAAAATACAGGAGTTTTCCCCTGGATCAAAGAACCTTGGGTAAGACAGAGCAGGCTTGTGATTTCAGACAGCTTCCTTCATGGCTGTGACTTCCTCTTCCAGTGGAAGGAAAGGGGTCCTCTTGAGGAGGGCCATGTTTGGGTCCCCATCCTTCCTTCTCACAGGAGGCTCCACCCAATCATAACTTCCAGTGTAGTGAGCAGGACAGTAGAGCGGTCTACGGGGGTTAATTGGCTGACTGCCATTGACTGGTGAGGGTGTTCCTATTTTAATAGAAACTCCAGTCCCCGACTTTCTTCTCTTCACATATTGGGATGACTGCTGATATTTCAAGCTCATTTTGCCTTTTGTTTAATATATTACTATTATTAATACATATTATATATAAAATGATTATTAGTGTTTATAATCCTAACCATTGTTGAAACGTACTATTTCTGCAAGGTGTGTTAGTGGCCTCACTTGAAGATGGTTTAGAGAGTGGGTCTTAAGGTGTTTATCAGGAGTTCCATCCACCTCTTATTCCAAGCCATACCTCACTTTCCAGATATGCAATTTGTAGAAAAATTTTCCAGGAGATTTTTGATGATGGAAACCATTAGCTACAATAACAGCAGCAAGGACATGGATCATTTGCCTGTGACGAGACAGCTAGTTAGTGACAGAACTATGATTTGCAATTAGGTATTTCAAGCTCCATTGTTAACTACGATTATTCTAGATACTACGATGGCTACTTGATGCTATGCCATACTAGTTATTTGAACACTAAATCCATTTGAAATTAATTGCTGCCAATGGTAGGGGCAGCTCCTCATGGACCAGCAGTGCATCATGTTGTACAAATTCTGATGTGCAACATCTAGTGGTGGCCTTAAAACAGTCTTGGAAGGTCAATCTTTGATCTCTGTGTTTCCATGTATCGTGTGGGCACAGTGGAACTGAATGTAGCATCCAGCCTGAAGGGAGAGAGTCACGATATTTTGTAACGTTTTCCTTCATTTTTTTTCTCTCCTCATCTCACCTGTAAAGAGAAAATACGCTGATGTAGGGCAAGTGGAACTCCCACCAGGCAAGTTCACTGGTCACAGGTACATAGGAGAAGGCTTTTCTTTTACTTCAGTAGAATAGATTCCCAGCAGGCAAAAGTCCAGGATTACCAGAGCCAGAGGACTCTGTGGTGATGTGGCGCATGGCTATGTTGTTTTGAGATGCAGATATGTGCTGGTTCCTTATGGTAGGGTATATGTCAGAGTGCAGCCCTGGGCAGTCTCAGAAGCTACTGTCATGGGAGATGGCTATCCCATGGGTAGCATTGTTTGGATGCTAATGATATCATATTGAACAAGACAGGAAGATGGTTGGTGGCTTCTTATACCTACATCCCAGTGTAGAGACAGACTTACCTAACTGTAACATGAGGGGGGCCTGTTTGTTGGGGTTTCTGTCCCTCCCGGTACTCCATAGCTAGCAAGCCCCCAAGAAAATCACACAGAGGACTCCATAAGTTATAAAGCTGATTGGCCCATTTGCTCTACCCTCTTATTAGCTCTTATAGCTTATATTAACCCACTGTTCTTATCTATGCTAGCATGTGGCTCAGTACCTTTTTCAGCTGGGTAGATAACATGCTGCTTCTTCGGTAGTCTGGGAGGGAGTGGGAGGAATCAACTTCCTCCTTCCCAGAATTCTCCTGTTCTCATTGCATCATTTCTACTTCCTGTCTGGTTTTCCCACCTATACTTCCTGCCTGGCCAATTAGCGTTTATTTAAAACATGATTGACAGAATACAGGCAATTTTCCTGCACCACCTAATCATTCTGCATAAATGGCCTTAAGAAATCAAAAATAACGGGACTGGAAAAATGGCTTAGTGGCTAAAAACATACACTGTTATTAAAGAGGGCCTAAGTTTGCTCCCCAGTACCTGTTTTAGAGAAAGCTCCTTACTACCTACAATCAAGTATCAAGTGAAGGGGATCTAAAACACTTAGCTTCCACAGATAGAAGGTACACATACCACCCATATATATATATTATGTTGTATAAAATATACAAACACACACTACATTTAATAGCCACAATAGCCACAAATAGCACAACTATGTTCATAGCAGCATTGTTTGTCATAGTCAGAACCTGGAAACAACCTAAATGTCCTTTGACCAAAGAATGGATAAAGAAAATGTGGTACATTTACACAATGGAGTACTACACAGCAAAAAAAAAAAAAAATAACGACATCTTGAATTTTGCAGGAAAATGGATGGAGCTAGGAAACATCATTTCGAGTGAGGTAGCCAGATACAGAGAAACAATTATCACATGTATTCAGTCATAAGTGGTTTTTAAACATAAAGCAAAGAAAACCAGCCTACAAATCACAATCCCAGAGAACTTAGACAACAATGAGGACACTAAGAGAGACTTACATAGATATAATCTACATGGGAAGTAGAAAAAGACAAGATCTCCTGAGTAAATTGGGAGCATGGGGACCTTGGGAAAAGATTGAAGGGAGGAGGGGAGAGGCAGGGAGGGGAGCAGAGAAAAATGTAGAGCAATAAAAATCAATAAAAAGGAAAAAATATACAAACACACATTACATTTAATATTACATACAAGATTCAGACACATATTATATAATATACACATATATTGTACATACATAATATATATCACAATATATACATATCACATATATAGTATATGTCATATACATATCACATATATGATATATACACACATGTGTGTCATACACATATATTCATATATATAATATTATATATTATATTTATTTACATAATTATAAATAAATAAATCCTTCTAAACCAAAAAACATGGTATCTTGGTTCTAGAGAGGCCTCTTTAGCAGAGGTACACTGCTCTCAGCATTTCCATCTGGATAATGGGAAAAAATATCCATGCTTAGCACAGGGCCATGTAATAGACAATCAGCTAGATAAAAACTTGAATATATAGGCAGGGTCCCTGCATGCCTGAACCTATCAGCTTGCTTGCAAATAAGAAGTAAAAAAAATTAGTTATAGTATGTGTGGAGTCCACAGATGAGGATTCAGAAACCTCTACTTTACTGTTAATGGCTAATGAAGAACTCAATTTGACTTTGTAGGCTATAACTATTATTATAGTTACTTGATCCTGCCATTTCAAGGGGGAAGCAGGCACAAGGTCACAAATGTGTAAATGGAAGGTATATTTTCATACTAACAGTTCTTTATTTAAAAAGCAAGAAGCTTACATTTGACCCCTGAACCACAATTATAACAAAGTAGGAATTATTTGAGACTCTAGGCACATGTTATGCATGGAGGCTGACATCTGAGGGAAAATCTAAGAGAGTAGGAGCTGGCCACGGGTTGAACGTTGAAGCAGAGGCACAGTGGGTCTGATGTGGGACAGAGAAGAAGGTCTGGAAGCAGGTGGAGGCTGGGACGCAGGTGTGCGAAAGGGGCTGAAAAATTCGTCAAGAGACTTGTAGGGTCTACACCAAAGGTCCTGCAATGCAGACAGAAGCATTTCCTGGTCCTGCTTCCTTGGAAGGTGGGCGTGGACACCTCTAAAGCAAAGGGTTCCCCAGAAGACAGTCTGTCCATTTGCAGCTACAGGGCCCTCAGCTCCCTTTGGACAGGGTGTTAATAGGAGAGAATATGGCTTAGGATCACCCAAAGAAAGCTGGTGCTACCCTGAAGTTCTCATATCACCATAGCTGGTGTTTTGTCTCAGATTCCTTTAGCATCAGCTTGCTATTTAGAGCTGATAATTACAGAGTTATTATTACCCAGGATGAGGAAACCTTAGCAGATCACAACTTCAGATCACGTACAACAGTTTAATGTTTGAGTGCTTAATCTTCCTTTATAAGACATCAGGATACCCCTACCATCCACCTCTACCTTCCCCAAAGGCCCAGTGCCGAGGTGTGGATCCCTCGGCCCTGGGACACTGAATACCTGCCCAAATTTTACTGTGTTGCTTATTTTGCATTTTTCTGTAAGATCCTCCATGTTTTGGCCCCCATCTAGCTCATAACCTCCAGCTTGCTCTTCAGTGGAGCTCTGACTGCAGGAGGTTAGAACCACAGAATCACTAGAATAGTAAGAGAAACTGGGGCCCCACTGTGAGCTTCCTTTTCATCCCCGGCCATGACCGAGGCTTAACCTGAGTCCCCATCCTTTATGAAATTTGGGAGACAGAGAAGATGTCCTTATTTAGCAAACATTTTCCAACCTCACTCATCCCATGTTAGTGACATCTGTCTGTTGCCTGTGTATATTTTTTCTGGATTGGATAAAAAATTTTGAGCAAAGATTTCTGTTTTTTATTTCTGGAAATTGTGTGCGTCACCATAAATCACATGTAATTATGTGGAGAGAGAGAGAGAGAGAGAGAGAGAGAGAGAGAGAGAGAGAGAGAGAGAGAGAGAGAGAGAGAGAGAGAAATATTTGGGTTGGATTTGGCTACTTTACCCAGGGAGAGCCAATTGAATGGAGTCATTTTCAATATCCCCCAAAAGGTAGTTAAGTCATAGTAATCGAGCTTTCCCCAGAGGACCGAGTGAGAAAGTATGGCTCATTAGGAAACAAAACAATTATCTTCAGTGAATGGACTGGAGCGTGGCAACATGATGTGGAAGCTTCTTGACCTTGAGAAAACAGCAGAAGTAGCTCTTGAGTACGTGAGAAGTGTTTTCTCTGGAGCCAGCTCTTAAGCTGTTAGAAGGAAACACTTACCAAGCTAGGCAGGTAGCCTAAAGAGTAACTACGTTCAGACTGGCAGAAACCGTCTTCACCAGAAGGCACGGCTGTGCACTGGAAGATGTGGGGTTTCCGCTTATGTCATACTCTTTCTTGCCGTGGTTGAAAGCATGTCAGGCGTGTTCCACCAGAACATCACAGAACACTTCCTCCGCAAACACTTCCTGGTTACAGAGTCAGCTGCTAGCGGTGGAATAGATCTTAGTAAGCTGAAGGGTTGGGGGATTCATTAAGTGTCTATGGGGGCTGCATAGGGAGGGAAATAAGCAGCCTGGAAAGGCCATAGAGGGGAAAGGGAGGGTGGAGAGGTCAGAGAGGGAGAAAGGAGAAGCCGGAAAAATCACGGAGGGATAACAATGGGCTGGGAAGGTATGAGCACCAGGGACTAGTATGCAAGGCTGATCTAGAAACCTCTTGACCTTAAACTCTGAGACCAACTCTCAAGGTCCCAGGACAGAGACCTGCTCTGTCTATGCTATATCCACTGAATGTGGGGTTACCCCTAGCGCTTGGTCTTCCCTAGAGGAAGTAGTAAAGAAATCCTATTCCCTGGAAGGCATCAACAGAGAAGAGGCTGTTTTCTGTTATAAAAATTAGGTAAACTGGGAAACTTAGAAAGTAGTAATAAAATTATGATGAGGGATTGAGGATGTAGTTTTCTTGGAGGATTCTACTAAGAAGACGTGGGGTCCTGGACTTGATCATAACTACCACACAAACTGGATACAGTTCTGCACACCTGTAATTCTGGCACTTGACAGATAGTGATAGAAGGATCAGAAGTTCAAGGTCGTCCATGGCTACTTAGTGAGTTGGTGACCAGCCTGATACCGTGTCTCTAAAATGAGAAAGGAAAGAAGGAAGGGATGCTGAGCAATGGGAGAGGGACAGGAAACAGGAAGGAGGGAGACAGAATGATTTGACTTTGTGACATTACAATCAAGTGTAGGTGGCAGCTCAGAGACAAGATTTATTTAGCCCCCAGGTTTAGAGGTTGCCTGTCCTGTTGGATTGACTTCCGGGTGGGCAGCAGAGGAGGCACCTCCAGGTGGACGCACCTGTAGAAGCAAGCAGTTACATTCAAGGTCACATCTTTGATAAAGGTTACGTGTAGCCAGGATGATTTCTTCTGTTCTAGGCCTTATGAGAGAACCCAAAGGGTCACATAAAGAAGTTACATCCTTCATGGGGTAGCATTCCTATGAGGCCACACCTCATAATGGTGCCACCAGTACTATTCCTTGTGGACCAAGCTATCAGACACAGTGGACCCTCTGGGTACACTAACCATATTCAGGGAGTAAGGAAGAGTAAGAAATCATTTGTATTGCTTATCCTGTAAAGAGAAAACAAAACTGCATCTGTAGACTTTTGACTCAAGGCCTCCCATCTTGACGGCAGTAAATTTCAAGTTCTATGTTTCCCCATTTCTTCCCATTTGGTGATGTTCCTGCTTTTCTTACAGTGAAGGGTGAGGTTAAGGGGTTGGAAGGAGATCCTAGAGGCTACAGATAGCAGTGGGTTGCACACAGGAACTCCTCAGAGTAAAGCATCTTACATGCGTTCATCCCGAAAATGCGACTTCATGGCCCCATTCATTCATGGGTTGTTTTATTTTCTAGGGAAACATTTGATGGGTGTTGACCTCATGAAAGGCTATACTCGGATACTTTGTAAAGCTGGAACCATTAAGATCTATGAGCTTCCCAGCTCCCCCACCCTATTCTGCTCTCCCAGCTGGGACATCGGGTCTTCAATTAACAGTAATAAAAGGCAGAGTGTAAGGAAAGGGAAGACAGAAGGTGAAGCGCAGGGGGGGGTGTCTGTTTGAAGAAAATCAGAGTCTTCCCAGAGGAGATGGGACTTGAGCCAGGCTTTAGAGGATAAATAAATGCTCCATTCTCTCTAGGGAGCCCCAAATAGGGTCTGTGCTGCAATGATGGAGATGTAGGTGTGTGTGTGTGTGTGTGTGTGTGTGTGTGTGTGTAGCGGCACAAGACTGTGATAACTTTCACATCAGGGAGAAAAGTACTTGGTCTCTGACCAGTTAGACATGTTCCTGGCTGGTGCAGCATCCCAAAATATCTAATAAACGCCAGCCCAGCTCGAACGCAGAAGAGAAGAATCCTTTCTATAGATGTTTCTCTTGGCCAAGTGGGACCACACCCACTCAGGTCAACCCCTTTTATTCTGCATGAGATGGGACATGGAAATCCAATGATCCATTTTCTAGCCTTGTTCCTGGTGAATTTGTTGGTATAAGTGTCTACCTACATTGAAGGCCTTTATGCCACCTGAAATGATATCATGTTTGAAAAATATGCCCCTTATAGTTAAGCAGCTTGTGCCTAGTGCTCTGTGCATGGACAGAGAATACCTTCTTCCCAGGAGGAAGGATTTATAGTGCTGCACCTGACAGTGGAGGTTTGTCTCTGTTCTATATGGATGGGGTCGGGGATTTGCAGGAACAGGTTTGCCTGGTTGGCAAACTTTAATGCCCACTGTCAGATACTGGCATGAAGGTGGACTAGACAGAGATATCGAGTACCCACCAAGAACAATTATTGCATGCTTCTGTGGGCAGCAACCATTGGCTGTACCATTCTAGATCCTCCAGTTATAGCTGGATGCCTTCTGGAACCTTCTTCCCATTTGTGTACCTCTAGGTAGACCCTACTCATGCAGTGTCTTGGTCCCATCTTATGTTGATGGTGGATGAAGAAAAAAGTACCTTCAATGACTGCCTACCTGAACCTCTCAGCCCTTCAGCTTCCTTCTCAAACTTGGATTTCATCAACTGTGTGGAAGCATTTCCAGTGTTTCTGGGTACAGATTTGTATCAGTAAGAGAAACGGAAACACTGTTCAAGGTCTCCAAGGTAACATGCACACGTGGCTATTTATGAGGTATAGATTGTCTCATGGTTAAGTGGTGTCATTTGAGTTCTAGTTCCGCTCTTTACTGTTATGTGATCATAAACCAAACAGAAACATCACCGTTATCATCACTACCACCACCACTGACAACAACATCAACAGAAGCCATGTCTCTGTGTGCCAACATCTTAGTGAAGAGAGCGGACTGGAGGGGTTGAGTGTGGGAGACAGAGCCAGTGCTAGCTTAGCTCTTATTTTAATTACCTGAAGTCATTGTAGGGTTTGTTACCAATGACAGGGAATGAGACTAGCTCAATACCCCAGAGATTGGGGCCAGGGTATTTCTGGTACTAACATAGAAAGGAAAATGTCCTCCAAAGAAGCCATATAATTTTCTCTCATTCAAATATTCTGATGGTGGTAGGTGTTTGGGACCCACTGGCCATTGTGGAGCTGAGGGTGGAGATACTCAGGAATACTATTTCTCTGTGCTGATTATCAACTTGACACAAGCCAGAGTCATCCGAGGGGAGGAAGCCTCCATGGAGAGACCTGTGTGTGCATCCAGGGAGATGCTGCCGGTGAGAAGGTAAAGCAGGGATGGAGCTGACCCCTCCACTAGGCACCCTACTTATTTAGTGCCCATGAGAGGGTACCGCAATGTCTATCAATCCACTGACCTTTGGAAGCAATTGTTTGTATGTTGACATCAGCTATACCCCCAATAAATAGGAACAATGGAGACGGGTGACTGTATGTTAGGGCTCTCATTCGAAGCATCCTTTTTAAAACCATTGTGAGATAGTATACCTCAGTGCTAGAACAGCTGCCTACCATGCACAAGGTGCTAGGTCAATCCACAGCACCACAAAACCCAAGATGAAACAGGGAAAACACACGTGCACTGCTGAATAGAATTCTTTTGTTTGTTTTTCAATGATAAAGTAGCCTTAAATCATTTTCACCAAGCAGCAGAATTGTAATCAGAACTTCAGCTCAAGGGCCATATAAGAAAAATGTGTCTTTTCTTGGAATCAAATGTGGCCTCCTCTCAGTGTTCTTCATAGGCTATAACACAGCACTCCAGTCTATGTGCAAGACAGCCTACTATCCCAGAGCGGAAAAAAACAAAACAAAACAGAAGTTCTGTCAGGTCTGTGGTGCACAGGTCTGTGGTGCACATTCTTCTGGAATTTCACCTCCAAAGGCAAGCATTTATCTTATTGAGCTATGGACACTGAGCTGAACCTGTAAAACGCTTTCCTTTCTCCAGCACCCTCCGGCAGCCATATTGTCCACAAACAGGTGTGAATCACACATTGAATTGCTCAATGAATATCTGCAACATTTTTCTGGGGATGAGGAAGTATTTTGCCGGAAAGTTTTCGCCATTGTGATCTGAGCATTTCTGACTCTCTGATCATTTCATTCATGGGTCATTTTACATGATGGACAGGTAATGTCAATTGTTTTAACTGCCTACACAAGAAAAGACCAGGAGTCATAAGGAGGTTTCAAATTTCCTTCTTGAGCTTAGAATTGAGTGATATCCAGTAGCAGGGACTAACTGTACACCCTTGGCTCCTCCGTGTGAATTAACATGGCTCTACTTTCAATGTATCAGATTCTAGCTTTCATAACACAGCCGTTGGTTTGTAAATATCTGATTCAGAAACTCTGCTTGTGTCTTAGAGAGATAAAATGTACAGAATGATTTCAATGCTTGCAACGTATCTCCGACAAGCAAGGGAGTGTGCCCACCCAGCTTTCCACAGTTAGCTTCCCTTTTCCATTGTAAAAAGCCTGGCACTCTCTCGTCTTCTGACCAGGCCTCCCTTTCTGACATGCACATTCACACTCTTACTGCCGGCGAAGATTCAGCACACGGAAAGGCTGGTTTCAAGCCAAACGGGCATAGAGTAGCAACCTACCAAGTGATGACAATTCTTAGACATATTGGGTCCTAGAAAGGTGTCTGAAACAAGAACCAAATTAAAAAGTGAGTGGTTACATATGTGTAACTGACTCCTTTGTAAGACATTCAGTAGACTGTGTGGAGGTCCAGGAGACCTTACCCATGGGCCTGAAAAAAGGCCCCGCTCTTTATTGGCTCTGTGGGTCCAGGATTGCCTGCTGTGTCTGAGCTAGGACTCATGAGATGCCAGTACGGGGTTCCTATTTGTGAGAAACTTGATCGCAGAAATAGTTAGTGGACTATTGTAATACTACTTTTCAACCACGAGTCCTCTCTCTTTTTTTTTCTAAAGCAGCAGTAGTCATAACGGCCCACCTCCCTTCTAAGGGAGAAAGGAGCTATCAGTTTTTCTCAGGCTAGAACGTTCTCCACCTGTCCTCAATTTAATGCACAAATGAAAGCACATAAATCTTTGTGACATTTTGGCATGAAGTACCTACTTCAGATGACTCCTTTAGGAAAATCTCAACCCAGGTGTTTGGTTTTTGTATAAACTTTGTGAAATGTGCGTGCGTGCACACACATGCGCTCACGCACACACACACAGGCACACACACACAGGCACACACACACACACTCTCTCTCTCTCTCTCTCTCTCACACACACACACACACACACACACACACACACCCCTTCCACAGAAGGCAGTTGCACATGAAATGTGGGAGGAGTAGGGAAGGTGGGTAGCGGCAGCCAAACAACGTGTAGACCCAGACAGTTAGATTATAATTACAGTCCCATCTGGGGGGCCGTGGAGAAAGTACATACTCAAGAGCCCTAAGCCTTTCAGCCATGGCTACTTTGTCAGGTAAAATAAACACATATCCTGTTTTGAGCCTGGGGTCAAACTCAGCAAAAGCCATGAAAGATGGGACCTTCAGTAAGAAGCAGATTGTGAAGTGGCCAGCGCGACCAGCAACAGGAGAGGACTCGCATGGTTAGTGACTTCACTTGAACCACACAGCTTGGGAAGATTTGTCAGGGTTACCATCCGGGGTGTAATTTCTCAGCGACGGTCTAGGTAGAGACTGCTGTGGGCTTGGATAGGGGATGGGTAGACAGGAGAGCTTACCTGTCATCTAAATCTGTCCCAAGGGCGGCAATGGTTCACATAGACCAGCACTTCCCCTTTGAATGCTTTAATTGGAGCATCTCTAGTCAAAAGGCATGAAGCTGTAAACATGGAAACGCATGGTGACTGTGTCCCACACCCCAGGAAAGAAGGTGCTCCCGTTGTCCAACAAAATGAAGGTAGATTCATAGCAGCTGTGTTTATCTCTCAGAGACCCGAAGATGGTCAAGCCATCAAAAATTCAGGCATAGATTGGGGGTGCCCTCTAGAACCCACCCCTTACTGAGGAGCTACCAGCAGCTGATAGCTGTGAGGGGTGTGTGCTGGTTCCCTTTCTGCTGCTGTGATAAACACTTTAACAGAAAGCAACTCGGGGAAGGAAAGGATCTACTTCCCTTACACATCCAGGTTATCGGTAAGGGAACTCAGGGCAGGAACTTATGCAGTAACTTGAAACAAACCGTAGAGGGCCCCTCTCAGGCTCATGCTCAGCCAGCTCTCTTATATAGCTTAGTTCTGTCTGCACAAGGGTGGGACCACCTGTGTTAGAGTGGGCCCTCCTGTGTCTAGTAATATCAAGATAATCCTCCAAGGTATGATCCGGGCAACTCCTCAAGCAAGGCTTTCTTTTTTAGACAAGTCTAGGCTGTGTCAAGTTGACAATTAAGGCTAACCAGAACAGAGGGGGGGGGGGGTGAAGGGAAGGGAGAGGGTGAAGGGGACAGGGGATGAGAGGGAGAGGGAGGGAGAGTGGAGAGGAGGGAGAGGGAGGGAGGAAGGGAGAGAGTGGGAGGGAGGCTGGGAGGGAGGGAGAGAGAGAGGGAGAGATTCTGAGAGCCGAGGAGGGAGGTGAAGAGAGAAGGA